>NC_057805.1:151479379-151519220 GCF_018294505.1 Triticum aestivum
ATATTTGAGGGACTTCAGCGTAATTGAGATATACATGGTCAATAGTGTGTGCACTCATGGTTGATCAATTTGTTTCACAGTTTGGACTATGAGATAACGATACTTTTGAACATGCTTGTAATACCTTGATGTACCAGAATTACAAACCTCAGATTGGAATTTTGGAATTCGACTCCATCATTAGCTTTTGTAATTCATTTAAACGGAGGTACATTTTTTAAGCTGGGATTTCGTGATTTCAAATTCATATATCAGACCTAGAGATATACACATACGAGCATCTTCAAACTTTATAACCATCCACTTTATTCATACACATACACATTTTTGCTTTTGTCATCATATTTAGGATAAACACATTTGGAATTTCATTTGAATTGGACCGTGTGATGGTATTTGCTTGTAGTAGCTCAATGATCCATATTTGAAACAATCTAAGTTTCAAGTTGGAGACATTGATTTTCAAAACTTGCACTTTTTTTTGCGTGCAAAACAAACAAATTCTCGGCCATGATATCATAGTCGGCCGTACAAGATCAGAATATAATTTCAGGCGCCAAAATCTTTCAATCTTCCTGCTCACATCAAAATATATCATGCCCGAAAGTTTAGCCCTGCGATATTCCTGTTGTACCCTTGCCACATGACCGGAAAAGGGCTGCTTTGGTAACTCCATTGTTTTCCCCTCTTTGCCCCCAACATTCTTCCCCAGAGCCCCTCCCCGACCCCCGCCAACCATGGCAAACTGCCGAATCTAGTTCTCCGCTGCAGCGGTGGACTTCACACCTCGACAGATCTACCTTCCGCACCTTGGAACCCCCAACTGCCAACTCACCACTTCACCGGAGCCGCTTCAGCAACTGGCTTGTCCACCACTTCAGATCTCCTTGACCGCCATCATGGTCCACCGCACCGGATCTACTTAACCGGCACCCTCGTCCACCACAGTGTAGTCCCTTCACTAACTCCCTCGTCCATCCCTTCGATGGCCCTTCATACAAGCCCTCGTCAGCCGCAACAGATCCGCCTCACTGAAAGCACTGTACAACGCGCCCGCCGAAGCCTTCACCACTGCACTGGACCCGCTCCACGGACGCCATATTCAACTCCACCGGCCCTGCTTCGACGCCGCAGCCTCATCAGGTTATTTTGATCTGTACTGCTTCGGTTTTTCTCTTTATCGTGCAACTATTCACTTACCACAGATGAGCTTTCTTGTATGTCGACAGGCACCGCAACCATAGCACCGGAGCCGCTTCAGCGACAGCCGGCCCAAACTCAACCGCAACACGAGCACCATCGATGATCCTTAGCTATCAAGTATGCCAACGATACCCATACGCCGCCGAGAGTCAGGTACTATTATCCAATGGCCGGCGCCTACGTTCACTTTCTTAGCATAAGCACCGCACCTTTGAATTTCTTCACGGCATCATTCAGTTTTTCATGAGACGCGTTATTCTGCTTGCACCAGTAGGGCCATACTTCTGGTAGTGAACATGTTACATGTGCTAAATTACATACCAGTGCACATATAGTTAATATGCTTTAGTTTTGTCCTAAGTATTACTATACTTCCTAGATATCACTGCCTACTATTTTACTTCTTGCATGCTATATTTATGATAATGGTGTTGTTCTGATGCTACCTGTTGGTTCCATCAGACTGCTTCATGTTCTCTATGCTTAATTACACATCAGCAAACTAGCATGTGGTTCCGCTGGTTTTTGTTCGTTTTACCCTACATTTTCTGATGCTAGCTATTACATCACTGCTCCGAGCCTCTGTTCATTACTTTTTTGTGTGTTCTTGATCTTCCCAAGTTGCATGACTAATTTGATGCTTCTATTAATTATGGAGCTGCCAACCCCATCAAGCAAAATATTTGTTCTTTTGGGGCTGGCACCTCGAACAAGCATAAAATAGAGGGAAGCAGATATATTGTCGTGTATGCACACACCCTTCTTTCATTAGTTTAGGTGAACCACTGATGATCAATTCGAACCAGTGCATGCGATTAAAATTAATTTACCTAAATAGAGGGTGCAGAATAAACTACAACAAGTAGATTTGCAACCACGGGATGCTGACGTTATCTTCAAAGAACATTGCAACAGCAGCGAGGCTTCACAGCAACATATGGTAAGCCAGTGTGTTTTAGTACATGTGAAATGTAATGCGTGTGGGCTGCTTTCTTGGCTTGTGCCCTCAACCTGTAATCCTACAGAATAACAAATAGTTCAGTTGTCTGCTTTGCTGTATTGCTTGATTCGAATGCTTGTTTGTTACTTGTTACGTTATACCTGAGTTGGTCAATATGTCAGTAGTGCCTGCTGTACTATCGTAAAGAAATGCATGCCTAGTTCATTTGAGTCCTAAAATTTTCCTCTGAACTTCATCACAAGACTATCTTCGTAGTTTATATGAGGCCACACTGTTAAGTGCTTTCTCAGATTATTTCACCTGCTTAGATGCCTTGGCAACTTAAATATAGCGGTGGTACACTCCCTTTCAACTAGGATGTCAACTGGGTCCCGTTTAATCCCGATTGAAGTCCACTAGTGGTATGATAGTTCAAAAGAGTTTTTGTTTTTTGAGGAAAATGAACCAGGGAGCTAGCAAAAACTAACTAGATGGGACTGGCGGATGTATTTTATTTGCCACTTACATCCCTAGTTTCATCTTACCATTTTAATTTCTTTTCGGCTGATGCTGCTTCGAACCATTTAAATATAGCTTGCCATGCTCGGCAATAATTTGTATGTCGTTTACCATGTAAGCTTACTGCCTGGATCATGCGATAACTATCTCTTACTTATGTCCAGCAGAAACCTTTCAGGATGTCGTTCACACTAGGACACAATGTACAACCCCAGAATCTATTTGTGGAGCAGTGCGCCATCCATGTTACCAGATGGTAGCAGTTCAGAGGCAACACCGCCGGAGAGCAGTCTGAGCATAGATATTATAGTTCTTGAGGCTCTACTAGAGGCAGAAAGAGAAGGTGTGGCTGCCGTGAATGAGGTAATCTCGATCTTGAAGCTAGAAATTATGCAATTAGTTGCATGCATTATGCAAGCAACCCAAGAATTGGAGGAAGTAAGAATGTTGCATTTGAAGACGGAGGAGGTCCTGCTGCTTCTGCTATCTGAAGCCCAGGGTAATCCTAGTTCTTCTTTAGATAGAAGTTGAAATTGTCATTAGATTATTGTACTTGCATGTTGTGTCATGTCTCTGAATGGATTATGTTGTAAGACCCCCTATGTTGTCCATGTGTTGTAATGATCCAAATTTTTTAGGCGAGGTAATCCTCAGTACTTGTATGATTGACATAAAGTGAACTGTTTTTCGTGTGAGCATATTGTATTGGAAATAACTGTTTGACTCAAAGTGTATCCAACCTACTGAATTCGAAGATCACGGAATTTCTAAATCATAATCATATATAAAGGCTGAATAAATCTTTGTTGTGGTTTTGAATAAATAAATAACAAATCGTAGAATTATCTGTGGATATTTGTAATCGAATAAAAATTGGATTTGTATTTAGTTGCCAGGGCCTAGGGCAAACGTGAATGCTAGTTCTCCCAAGTTTTGAACGAAGCGGCTAAACACCCACTACCATTTGTGGGCTGCCCGAAGCAAGTGTTTGCGAGATGGAAATTACTGTCTACCCCTCACACTTGACATCCTTATCGACCGGATTTACACTGCTGTCGATAGGGGTAGACTAGTAACTTCAATCAGATGTGACATGACGGCCTCTGAGCCCATTCAGAGACGGTGGGCGTCAAACGTGGGCGGCAAAACACATTTGATTCAAGCTCATCCGGAAGACATGTGTCTCTCCCTCCATTTCCCCATTCATCCACGATGGGCGGAAAAACAAACTCTGCTCGTCCGAAATCGATGTAGGCTAATATTTTAAATAGGGGCAGATGTGTAACTTCCCTCAGACGTGACACAACCGCCCTACCTGTCAACCCCGTTCATACACCATGGGCGCCAACCGTGGGCGGCAAAACACCCTCTCCTCGCCCGAAATCATTACTGGCAAATATTTGGGAGATGCGAGATTACCACCCTATCCCAAACAAACGTGATGTCCGAAATTTTAAACGGGGGATAAGTTCGTCACTTTCCCACATTTCAGACAAGCGCGTCCCAAAGTTTGAGATCCCCCCTCCCCCTCCATTTCCCCATTCATACACCATCAGCGCCACGACAACCTCCCCACTGCGGCCAGCCTCCTCCGTCCGCCACCCCATCCTCCACCTTGCCGGAGCCGCTACCCATACCCCGTCGTCCACTGCAAGGGATGGACGTCTCTCATCCACGGCGCCGGACGAGGATCCTTTCATCGCGTCGTCTCACTTCATCGGCGCCGTCGTCCACCTTGCCGTTGCCGCTCCTACGACCGCCTCGTCCACGGCAACAGGATTTATCCCTCGACCCGGCCATCTGCCATCTAAAGTCTTCTTCCCCGCCGCCGAGAGCCATCGCACCCGCATCACCCTCAACGTATCAACAGGGTCCTACACGGCGTCGCAAGAGAGGTGGTACTCTTCCATATGTGCTTAAGTTATTGATCTCACCCGGAGAATAGATCTTAAATTGTTTACTGTACTTTTCTTGTTCGTACCAAATCGTAGTGGCTAGTTGAATGCAAACATTGGTTGCGAAGTAGCTTTGTCCAGTTTGCACCTTCAGATCCGCCATGTCACGGTCGCTATACTCGTAAAGCTTATGGTGTCCCCCCTTTATATTCACTACCATCATCGTAGGTGCTTCACTGCTTCGTGTCGTGCTAGCACTGCTCCTCAAGACCTCAACCCATCAAGCGAAACAACATGCCACTCATAATTCCAAAGCTTACGTGTTGAAATACGAATCTGATATGATGCTCATATTACTAAAACAGAAAACGTTTAATTGGTCACCTAATGTTCCTATATTCGTTTCGAAAAGCATGTGCGCCACCCACTGGTCCAGCTAGTTCCACTTTCCTGATTTTACTCTTGATGCTTAGGGTTTTCCCCTTTTATCTACTCTACTATGATCTGCGTAGGTGCTTTCTGTCATACTAGCATTACTCCACCCTTCAAGCTAAACAACACAACACTCAAAATTCCAAAGCATAGTTGTTCAAATATGATTGTGATATGATACTAATATTAGTTAATAGACATATTTAATTGGTTAGCTAAAGGTCCCACTTGAGTTTCCAAATGCATGTCGCGGCATATAGAGAGACAACAGAATTGCATTTGTTTGTCACTTGTTGGCTGTACTTTCTTGTCCATACCAAATCTTAGTTGTTATTTCAAAGCAAATATCGGTTGCTAACTACCCTTTGCGCGGTTTGCAGCTTCAGATCTGCCATCCCACTACCACGGTCAACACTATACTCATCATGCTTACGGTTTCCCCATTTTATGATGACCACAATCAGCCTACGTGGTTCATGTCGTAATAGCACTGCTCCACCCATTGAGCTAAACAAGCTTAGTTGTACAAATCCAAATCTGATATTATGCTGATATTAGTAAAACTGAGAGATGTTTAATTGGTCAGCTAAATGTTCCTACTTTAGTTTTGAAATGCATGTGAGGCACATATGGAGAGACCGGAAGGAATAGTATTTCTCTGTGCGCTCTGGTTCATCATGGGTGGCCAACCGACATTGTATAGAAAGACTTGTAATATCTTCAATCTGCTTGCTCTTCTGCTCTTCTTTAAGATGATCCTCTTCTCTTGCGGTCGACTGCTCAGGTCGAGTTATTCTCCCTTAGTATATTTTGAATCTGTCAGGTCAGGTCGACTTGTTCTTCTTTACTATATGTTGAAGCTGTCATCTGCGAAGTATCATCACTTCTGGAGCTATCATATTTTGAGTAGTAGGCCACATTATATTAATGCACACACCAAATTACAGCATGCATGGCACCTCTTAGAAGAATTGCAGAGATAGCACAAAGGGGTTTACAGGGAGGAAGTATTGGATTAGAATCACTTCTGCATTACAAAGATAATCTCACTTGTTTTTATGTTTTAATGCATGTCAGGTATTGAACATTATCAAAATGAATATGAGAATGGGCGCACGAGAGGAATATTGCGGAACAATCCACTGGCTAACAAACTTGGCATGGTGGAGGATGGCCTATCTTATTCACCCATCAAGGTGCATGCTCTAACTTGGCAAGGTTGTATTGGTCGCACATATTTTGCATCTGACCTCTTGCATTACTTCTACTTTGTTACACCATCTGCTTAGTTTAAGCATCATATATGAGTATATTCCATACCTATCCATTTTCTGTACCTATTCCATGTGCCGTCATACTATATTTTTCCAGTCAAATGTTGTTCTTTCATAATAGATGTCCAAAAGGAAGAGGGTGAGTGCAGATCCTCAAGGAGTGCAAACTAGGTATTTGGAAAAGGTAGTGATACCTGTTAAATCAGATAGATTAGCATCCACAGAAAACACAGGCCCAACTGTAACAGACTTTACCCCTACTCCAGTGGCCTAACCCCTATTAGAACTGCTGACAGCCCAGCGTCAGGTACCGTCTATGATATCAATTCAAAATTTGAACTCCTAAATTTCTGCATGTGCCTTACCTTCTCTCTTGTATGAAAACTAATTTCAGATGAATCTCCTTGCTCAAAGGATCATAGGATCTCACGACAATACTGGGATCCGCATTGCTCTTGTCAGTACCTCTTGCCCTTGTCAGCATACTTACACTCATTGCTGTTTGATTATGTAGCATCACTGTAAAAATGTTCGCTTCTTTATCCTCCCTTTGCTTGAAAATATAAGATATATATTTACTCTTAGATAAATGTAGAATTAACACAATGGTTATGAAGTTTTGGATTGCTCATGTAAGTACCTATTGTCATGTACTCCCTCTGTATCGAATTAATTGTTGATCAATTGGATGTATTTAGAACTTAATAGTGCTATATATATCCATTTGAGCGGCGAGTAATAACGGACGGTGGTGGTATTACTGTACATGCATCGCGAGATAGTTGATTGTCTAGCATTACTCTGCATCTTATCTGCCCTGCCCTCCACTTTCTCCAAATTATCATATCTACATTTACTCTTACCAAAATGTTGAATAAATCCAATGCCACTGCACACGTTGATGTCTGCATTCCTCTTGTCAGTACCTTTTGCCTTGTAACACTGTACTTAATTAATTGCTATTTGTTTATGTATCATCAGTCTGCACCTGAGCTTCATTATCCTCTATTTCTTCCAATATTATTTGATCTATATTTACTCTTTGCAAAATGTAGAATAATGGCAATGCTTATAAATAATTTTCTTTGGGGAATTTATTGAATTATCTTTCCATCAACATGGAGAAGGGCTTTGTCCAGCCCGTGTTAACATGTAATGTAAGTTCATCCTTCTCAAGCCTTCAAACTTTGTTCTAGTATAGATTTGGATAGGAATCATTTCCTCCACTGCTGTTTACATCTGATTGGATGGTTGCAACAACTACCAGTTTTAAATTGTAGTTGTAAAAACATGTTCCTTATGCAGAACAGATCCATTTATTTCCTTATATAATTGTGAAACCTGTTACGTGTCTCCTTGTTTCTCTTTCAGAGTCGTATCTCTTATGCCAGGCAGAACTTTAGGAAAGATAGTGAGCCAAACCATCTTGAGGACAGCGAGATGACCCCAAGGTCCTGTCTTGATGAAGACAGTGAGTTGAAGCTACTCACCAGCAGGTGTGAGACAACCTCTATGCAGTCGCTGCCTCAATCAGTTCGACTTCTTCAGTCTGAACTTAAAGCGGAAAGGCTTGCTTCAGCTCAGCTCTGACTTGAAGTCAAAGATGTAACGAAGATGTCAGGGGATTGCCTTGCGCACTATGGTGCCATACAGCTAGGGATGAAGCATCTACCGTTGACACAACTGAGGTCTCATCAGCTTGTTCGGCTGCTTGCGGGCCCCGAGCTTGCCAGGTCTAGTGCCTTCTGAAGTGCTCTTAGTTTTGTATATTCTTTTGTCGGTGCATTTATATGCACTAGTGGCGACCTTTAATGCCCAGTGTATGTAATCCGCGGTCATGTTGCGCTTTATTATCACCGGTAGCGAACTTTGATTCCCAGTGGATGTAATATGTCGTAATTTCTTTATTGTATAGTATAGGTTTATTCTTTGGTCGGTATGCTGTAATTTAGGCCGGAAGGTTCTGTGGATCTCAGTGTTGTCGGTCTTCAGGCCGGCCCGTTACTCATATGGGCCAAAACGTGGGCCTATAATGATCTTGGGCCATAAGCAGGTCTAAACCTATAGTAGTTTCCCACCTTTAACAGGCCATGAGCTACATATTTACTGTAGTGACACTGGGCTTCCTACGGGCCATAGAAACAATGGGCCTTCTACGGTCCGTATAAACAATGGGCCTTCTACGGGCCGTAGAAACAATGGCCCTTCTACGGGCCGTATCATCAATGGGCCTTAGACGGGCCGTATGATCGATTGGCCAAACATGGGCCAAAAACAGACCGCATTATGGCCGTAAACGGGCTAGAGTTGGAGTCGTGCGTTCATGGGCCGACCATAACGGGCCGTCGTAAATAGGCCGTATTTGATGACGCTATGAAAACGGCCCAACGTATTAACGGGCCACAAATGGGCCGACTATAACCACGGGCTGAATTTGGCCCACAAGCAGAAAATGGCAGTAACGGGCCGTAAGTAACCGAATGCTGGAAATGAGCCCAAGAATAAAAGGGCCCTGAGAAGGCGAAAGATAACATGGGCTGCAAACGGCCCAACGGATTAATGCCCCGTTAATGGGTATAAAGTGATACACTCTTCATTACGGGCCAGTTTCACCACGGGCCGTCAATGGGCCAAGAGTTACAAAGGGCATCATATGGGCCGAAAGACGTCATGGGCCATACATGGGCCGGAACTTAAAATGGGCTGTAATCATATTGGATGGCCCAGATGACACTACTGGGCCTAATTCGGATAGGTCATAATAGGCCCAGGGTTAGCGGGCTGTAAATGGGCTTTATGCGAATAGGCCATTAACAGGCTTTCCGTGGGCCAGCCCGCCACCTTTTGACCAAGTCAAATGGGCCGGCCTTTTCACAAGAATGGGCCTCTGTTCGGCCATGCCACGTGTCCACGTATCATAGGCGCCTTCGGTCCAATGAGTGGATGACATCTGTCCCAACGGTGAGCCGACACGTGTTTCCTCCAGCCAATGACGATTTTACACGTGGAAAATCCCCATTGGTCGGGGCTGTTAGTAGGTTATCGGATCCAAAACCGGACCCGATAGCTTAACGACACTCCGTTATGGTGGATGCCACGTGTCGGTCACCCTTGACGAAAGCACTTCTGTGACGCGCGATTTATCGTCATGGAAGTGGACACTTCCGTGATGATAATTTTGGTAATGTCATGGAACACTTCTACGACAGCACAGGTATGACTATCTTGATTCTATCATAAAATTGTCATGGATGTACATGCATGACAAAAAACACGACCTACTGTGACAAACACGTATCATCACGGAAGTGTATTTTTTTGTAGTGAAGGTGCTCCTTGAAGCCTCCGGCTCGGCGGAGCTGGCCCGGTGCTCGGTCTTCCCCTTCTCATTGTTCTCCCCCGCCGTTAGCAGACGCGTGGCGGCAAGGTTCTTCTCCGAGACATTGGGCGCGTCCAGAGCCGACTCGTATCAGGCGGGCGGCGATGCGGCCTTGGCCTTTCGGGGTGCCATTGGTCGCTGGCTTGGAAGGGGATTAGAGCAGATCTGGAGATTTCAAAAGCAAGGGGCGAGAAAGGGGACCTGGAGCAAGACGAAGGAAAGCGTTGCCCGCGCCGGCCTTTTGTCAGAGGGGCAGTTGCCGAGGCAGCGTGGGCAAGCGAAGACACCCACGTCCAATCAATCGCCATGCGTCAAGCGGGGCCGCAGGCTGTTGGGGCCCGCTCCGCACTTGCCCCTTGGCTTCGCCTCGAAGCCCAGTCCGAGCACGCCTTGGGACCGGGGGCTACTGTCGGCGTCCTGGGAACGGGGGTCCCCAGACTTGTCTGCCTGCGGCCCACGGCGTGACTCCGCCAGCGGCCCTGTACGGCCCATCTTCACCATCGAGCATTGAAGACCCTCGCGAGGGGCCAAGCCTCGTGAGGCGGATGACACAAGACCTCCTCGGGAACGACCTCACTAGGCCGGCTCGCGAGGGGCGGAGAGATCAAGGCAAGGGGAACCTCGCGAGGTTCCTATGATGTAAGCCATGACGACAAGGCCAGGCGGGCGCCAGTGTCCTCGTTTCCTCTTTGGTGCTAAAGAGGCAAGCGCAGGCGAGGATTCCCGAGGCATCAGGCAAAGGTTTCCATATCAGTGCAACGAGATCAAGACCAGCAGGACGGAAGGATGGAGGTCACCATGGAGCCCAAGTCGGCGTCACCACCAGAGCCTTTGGCAGGCGAAGACCACCTTTAGTCAGGATAACTTGTACTAGTTGTCTCCCTTCGAATTTGGCCGTTGTTGGATCCCTTCCGCTCAATATTTGGGGAGAGGACCAGGGCCTATATAAATAGGACTAACCACCATCGTAGGAGGCATCTCATCTTGGATCGGAGCCATTCCATCCATAGCCACACACAAGTTCACCAAGCACAAGAACACCTCTCCTCAGGAGGCTGTTTTTCCCTTGTAACTATTCATCCTCAGCCCAATAGGCAATCCACCACACCACACTATTGTAGGGTATTACACCACATCGGTGGCCCGAACCAGTATAAACTCATGTGTCTCCCATTCCTTGGGTTCGTCGAGCTAGGCCTTGCGATTGTAGCGAGAGCGATCTAGGGAGAGAGAGATCTTTGTGCGCACCCCAGTGTTCGAACCTCAAGGGTTTTGCGGGAACCCAAAATCCGACAACAGCCCCGCGTTGATATTGCCGAAGCTTTAAAGGTGTTTGCCGTTGAACTTTGAGACTTATGCTAGAGACACACAAATAAGTTAAGAGTGCCATAAGCTTGGAAAACCAAAAAAACTCACATAAAAACTTACATCTAAATTAGATCAGGTCTTTTGGTGTCAATCCGAAATTGGTCTTAAATTTTTTTGTACTTCTGTCGTGCTTTAACATGACACATCTGATCTCTAAACTTGATGTAGGCCAGCCTTCGGCTTCAACCTCCTTATCCCGAAGGAGGAGTTCTTCTCCGAGGCCAGTTTAGCAAACTAAACTCAAACGGTTTTAGAGAGAAACCAGTCTATCCGGCTATTGACCATACACTCGAGTCGAAAAAGGAGTGGTAGAAAAAACCTTGAACGACTAAGAAGAAAAGTTTTATTATAAAATGGCTCATAGTTAAGAGCCCCCAGTCAACCTGGGAAAAGGAAGTGTTTTTAACAAACAACATTTTTGACAAACTAAGTTTTTAACACAAATATAATGTTTGGTTGAACCGAACAATAATTAAAAATTAAAAACTGAGCATGGAAGCGACTTAGCTGGTTAATGTGCTCGGTGTTGTTGATGAGGTCCGATCTTACGACGGGAGGAGGTCCCGGTCCCCAAGCCTGTCCCGAGGTGGCCAAGCGAGGAGTTCGACATTCCGAAGTGGTGACATAGCACGGGCGACAGTGTGACGTCGGAGTCCCCGCCGTGGGTTAATGAAGTGATGACAAAGCCCCCGGTCCAGCCGAGGTGACACGGTAACGGTAAGGTGACGACGGATGTCGGCACGCCGAGATGACAGCACTGCCCGACTCGAATCATTTACCTGTGCATGAAAAATAGTGCGAGCCGGAGATAATAATAACAATAAAAACTTTAAAAATTCATTGCACAATTAATTTAGGCAAAGTGAATGATAAAAGAAATATGGCTCGTGCACCGAAAACCCGATGATGTAGAGCTGTCTCGGCGATGCCGAAGTTCCCGAGGCAACGGAACATGTCGGTATGGCAATTCGACCAACAAGGTGATCACGCGAGCTGATTTATGACGATTGGGATGATGACGTCGGCTTGCCGAAGTGACCGCGTGACACAGTCGAAGTCGATTACCTACACGCGTAAAATACCACAGTCCAAAAATAATAATAAAAAAAAACCTCGCGTGGTTAATTTATGCAGAATAATTTATTTAAAGAGATGTGCTCTAGCGCCGAAGTCAATGTCGATGTAGGACATCGGCGTGATGCGGTGAAGGCATGAGAAATACTGAATTCACAGGGCGGTCCGAGTTCCGGATGCGGCATTTGCCGAACTGCGGATGAAAACTGACCGAACGACCACACGACCGTCACTAGTGCGGCCACCATTTGACAGACATATGTATAGAGGATGGAACAAACAAGAGTAATAATTCCTCGGGAAAAATAAACCCATGTTGAAATTTTTTACTAGGATTAGTATCACCTGGTTTATTTTGTTGTAGCAATCCAAACAGACACATGTGGGCATTCATGGATTTGCATCTAGTAATCATATTAGTACCAGCGATAGCACATGGGAAGTGCAAGAAAGACACACGATCAGCAAAAAGCAAAGACTGCCTTAATTAAATAATAAAGAAAAAAGAGAAGGATTCGACTCCCCTGTGTGCTTCCAGTGATCGGAATTTGCCCATGTGCGCTGCCAAGCGCCAGTCACCGCTAGCTCCATGGTGTCCTTGGGTAGAGCGCCGCCGGTCGGACTGCATTTTCTTTTCCTTGAGTTGACCTACGTACAACAAATTTAGCTTGCTACCTACATGTGCGCCCCATCTGAAACCCTTCGGCTGGGACGACGATGTCAGCTTGCCGAGGTGACCGCATGACGCAGCTGAGGTTGACTATCAGGCGCGGGGTCAATGTCTACGTAGGTCAGCTGGCCGAGGTGACGATGAAAGTCTAGCCAGACCGACGTCATGTACGAGCGTCGGTCGAGTATCTCTGCGAAAATAATGCAGTCCAAGCTAACAAAAAATGAGAGCTGAGCGTAGCTCAGTTGGCAAGGCGTGGGAGTTCGCAACCAGACCACCAGGGTTCAAGTCTTGGCTTGAGCATTTGGTGCTCACGGAGTTTTCTTCTATAAAAATGTCAATAGGCTAGTCTAGCCCGGGTTGGTCTCGTCTTTTTTAAGCCAACAAAAACTATTTGGCGTAATAATTTTATGTGCTAAACGAATAATCTAGAAAGATAAAACATGTTTCAAGGTGACGGCCATAACAGACTGAGGTAAGAAGAACTAATCCGTATTGGACTAATACTGAGAATCGGAACGCTTTGATCTTTACAGGAGAAGTCACCAAAACGTGTAAGTAGTACTAGTTGAATTATACTAGTGTTGTCCAACTAGATTTGGAAGACCGCGCTGCAAAACTAACTCAATTGCATTAGTAGTACTCTTGTCTAGGCATGCTTTTGAAATAGGTGTATTAGGGAATGAGCAGTAATTTGTGCGCCGAATTAAAAATGGAAAGGAAAACGAATCCCCTTGGCTGCCGCTGGTTGAGCCTGATTACTCTCGCCTCCGCGTGGCACTAGTTGCATCAGGCGTACGCATACTGATCGTGCCCTTTCTTGTGTATGCGACAACTCGCATGTGCTGTCCATAGGCCCCGTGGGGTTCAGATCTGGCGTATCTCCAACGCCGGACACATCAGCAGCCGCAAAAATTCCTTCATCTAGCACTGCGAGCGAACAACCCAAGGCAACAACAATTTGTAGAAAAAAATAATTCACATGAAACAGATATAACTAAAAAAATATCACCTGATCATCCATCGATCTGCGGCGATCACCCAGTAGGCTCTCAGTGAAAGTACCAATGTCGGTTCTATATCCGACATATCTCGTAGTAGGGGTCCTAAGCTAGGCGTCTTGGAGCGATGGTAACGTGGACACAGGTTTTACCCAGGTTTGGGCCCTCTTGATGGAGGTAAAACCCTTCGTCCTGCTTTGATTGTACTCATATGGGGATAGTGCAGAGTACATGTATCTACCATGAGATTGTTCTAATGAATATGATATTGTCTATTGACTAGTCTGGCCTCGGTTTACATAATGCACCAGAGGCCTAGGGCTTAGAAGAGTCCTCAGCTTGGGCACAAAGTCCCGTGGAGTCTTTCTTGTATGCGTCATGGGCTGTCCGAACTAGCCCAATAGTGAACAACCACGGGGGTCCTCGGCCTGATCCACCTTGTTGGGAGGCGACATGGTGAGTACCCCCTAGTCTAGGACACTGTCACCAGGCCTGATCTGGGGGCCATAGTTCGCAAGCACAAGGGCTTGGCGAGGGAGCACCACCGACGCGCACCGTCACTAGCAACAGATGCCCTGGCTTGCTGGACTAAGGGGGTCGGCACTGCCTGAGGCTGCACCATTGTACGCCCCGAGTTGGGTTCGGCCAGCGGAGGATGGGGCGCCGCCCCCTCCCCCAGGACTGAGGCTACTGTGACCGTGGCAGGGGGTCCTACATGGCTAGCTCCCATGTCCTTGTTGGCCGGCCCTCCAGGCGGCGGCGGCGAGCCCCAGGAGAGGGCGGCACGCCTTTGTGCCCTAGCACGTTTCTGCCCGCGCCCCCACGCCCACCGAGGCCCTCGCATCATTGGTCAGCTTCTTCTTCTTCTTCTCCACACCATCGCCCCTGTTCGGCGCGACGATAGGCAGCATGAGCGTATGGATTACAAATGTGTGGTCAGGAGGTAAGGAGAGGATACTCACTCGTCTGGCGCAACCCACTTCCTTTTCTTCTCCTGCTCAGAGGCCGATGCGCCCATTTTCTTCTTCGGCATGGCCTCGGTCTCGCCCTGGGGGCTGGCGGAGTGGCCCCCGACGGGCCTCATTGTGGCACCACTAACTAGAGGAGCGCGGGGCTCCCCTGAGGGGTCTTGGCCGGCGGAGGCCATCGCGACCGTTGGTCGCGTGCCTCATGAGGACGAGCCCGTCTCCTCGGCCTCCCCGGTAGGGTACAGAGGGCCTTCCAAGGGGGGCACTGGCGCCCCCTTGCCAGAGGCCGCCCGGCCAGATGCTTGCGCGGTCGGGAGCATGGACTCAACCCTTCTAGGCGCCTGGAAAGGCGCAGTGAATCTGCGGTCGGGGGCTCATCGGCATCAGCATCACCATCCTCGAGACCGAGGGGGAGCTCCCGCCGCGACAAGGGGGACGCCTCCCCCAGGTTGTCGTCTTGTGTCTCCTCCGAGTCCTCGCCACTGCAGGTGCTCCCGGAGGATAGCACAATGAGTGATTGGGGTGGCCAGCCGGCTCAAGCCCCGATTCGTTGAAGGCGGGCATGGCGGCGACAAGATCCTCCATGTCATCGCGGTTATATAGCGGGGCGTAGGCCTCGAGGATGTCCCCGGGATGCAGCCAAGTAGGGTGACCAAGGCCATGTCCAGCTTCTCGCATCTCAGGCCGGAGGCGTGTGATAACCCACAAGTATAGGGGATCAATCGTAGCATCTTTCTATAAGTAAGAGTGTCGAACCCAATGAGGAGCTAAAGGTAGAATAAATATTCCCTCAAGTTCTATCGACCACCGATACAACTCTACGTCGTCTTGACGTTTGCTTTACCGAAACAAGTATGAAACTATTTGGCAAGAATAAAGCTACGGGTACTTTGCGAGAATAAAACTATGAATAAATTGCAAGGTAATAAAAGTGTATAGCTTTTGTCAACAAGAAAGTTATTTGTCCCTAGGCAATTGATAACAAGTACGGGTAATCATTCTTGTAATTTTATATGACGGAGAGGCATGAGCTAACATACTTTCTCTACTTGGATCTTATGCACTTATGATTGGAACCCTAGCAAGCATCCGAAACTACTAAAGATCATTAAGGTCGTGAAACCCAACCATAGCATTAAGTATCAAGTCCTCTTTATTCCCATACGTCTTACCCCAGTTACTCGGGTTTAAGATTCTATCACTCTCGCAACGCACCGAGCTTATCGACTTCGACATTGCCCGCATCAGCCTCCCGTACAAAGCCATCCTCGGGTACCCGGCCTTGGCCCAGTTCATGGCAGAACTCACCCTGCCTAATATCTCATGAAGATGCTGGGGAGCAGCAGCGTCCTCACTGTGGCAGGAGATACCAAGGAAGCGTTGCTAGCCCTCAAGCTCGCCTCCAGGGCCATGGCGGGTGCGTGACCATGTGAGGAAGGAGCCCCAGAAACTCCGGGGGCCGTGCCAGCGAAGAAGAAATAGCTGTTCTCCCAAGATCACACCGAGACGAAGCAAGTGCCGGTTGATGAAGACGAGGCATCGGGTGCCACCTTCACCATAGGTGCCGGTCTCCCTCCAGATCAAGAGGAGGCGTTGGTCAGCTTCTTGCGCAGGAACAAGAATGTGTTCGCATGGGAGCCTAAGGATCTGTTCGGGATCCCGAGGGGGATAATCAAGCATCACCTGAGGGTATGCCCTAACGTGCGCCCGATCAAGCAAAGGGCTCGGCGGCAGTCCACAGAGAAGCAGTGGTTCATCATACAGGAGACGCGCAAACTACAAGAAGTTGGTGTCTTTCGGGAGGTGCGGCGCCCTGAATGGCTGGCAAATCCTATTGTTATCCCCAAGAAGGGTGGGAAGGAGCGCATGTGCGTCGACTTCACCAACCTCAACAAGGCTTGCCCTCAAGACCCCTTCCCGCTTCCGCGCATTGATCAGATCATCGACTCCACCGCCAAATGCGACCCGTTGTGCTTTCTAGACGCCTTCTCAGGCTACCACCAAATCAAGTTGGCAGTGCAGGATGTTGAGAAGACAACCTTCCTGACCCCATGTGGGGTGTATTGCTACACCTGCATGCCGTTCGGACTGCGTAACGCCGGAGCAACGTTCTAGCGGCTGATGCACATCGCTCTAGGCCAGGCGCTCGGGAGGAACGCCGAGGCCTACGTTGATGATATAGTGGTGAAGTCTCAGGAGTCAAGGACCCTTATCGAAGACCTGGAAGAAACATTTTCCAGTCTACGCAAGGTAGATCTTTGGCTCAATCCGAAGAAATCTGTGTTTGGCGTCCCCTCTGGCAAGCTACTGAGCTTTCTGGTGTTGCATAGGGGAATCGAGGCCAACCCAGAGAAGGTCAAGGAAATAGAGAGTATGAGCCCGCCACATACCCTCAAGGAGATGCAGAAGCTGGAAGGCTGTGTGACCTCGCTAGGGCGTTTCATCTCCAAGCTGGGAGAGCGTGCCCTCCCATTCTTCAAGCTGATGAAAAAGAAGGGACCATTCGAGTGGACTCCGGAGGCCGATGCGGCGTTCCAAGACCTCAAGAAGTACCTCACCAGCCCGCCGGTGATGGTAGCGCCATGCCCCCTCGAGCCCTTGGTGCTCTACCTGGCCGCCATGCCTCACTTGGCCAGCGCGGCGCTGGTGGCGGTCCGGGAGGAGCGCCCGGCCAAGGGCTCGCGGAGCAGCACCCCGCAACCGGTTGGAACACAGCGGCTTCAGGATGGCACTCATGAGGCCTCGGCTACCCCAACAGAAGATCAAGCCCCTCAGGACGGAGCTCCGGAGGCCCCGGCTGCCCCAACCAGTGACCAGGCTCCTGAGGTTGTCGGGCCTCAAGAGGTACAAGACGTCACCAACACTTCCGCCCTTGTCGAGCACCCGGTGTACTTCGTCACCACGGTGCTGCGTGATGCACGGGCACGCTACCACATGCTGCAAAAGCTCTTGCTCGCGCTTCTCGTCTCCTCCCGCAAGCTGCGCCACTACTTCCAAGGCCACCCCATCAAAGTTGTCTCGGCTTACCCACTGGAGATGGTGCTCAGGATCCCCAATGTGGCGGGGAGGGTCGCAGAGTGGAACATTGAACTGCAGGTGTTCCAGTTGGAGTTTAGCACCACTAGAGTCATCAAGGGTGCTACTCTTGCCGACTTCGTGGCAGAATGGACCGATGTTCCTAGCCCAGAAGTGGGCCAGGATCGATCCCTCTCACTGGGAAGCGAAGCACCAGACGGCTGGGTCATGTACTTCGAAGGCGCATTCGCGCGTCAGGACGTGGGGGCTGGAGCCGTCCTCATCTCGCCCACCCCAGGACAAGCTCTACTACGCTGTGCAGCTCTGCTTCCAGCAGCGTGAATAGGTCTCCAACACCATCGCAGAGTACGAAGGCCTGATCGTCGGGCTCAAGGCTGCGTCAGCCTTGGGAGTGAAGCACCTCACCATCAAGGGCGATTCCCAACTCCTCGTCAACTTCTCCAACAATGTATACAAGCCGAAGGACGAACACATGGAAACATACCTTGCAGAGGTATGCGAAATTGAGAAACAATTCTTGGGCTTGGAACTGTAGCACGTGCTGCGGGGCATGAATAAGGAGGCAGACGACATCGCCAAGAGGGCGTCCCGGTGCCTGCTTCAGGAGCCTGGCGTCTTTGAGGAGCGGCTCTTCAAGCCGTCAGCAGCCCCTCCTATTGCGGAACCAACATCACCTCAGGAGGAGCAACCACCAGCGCCCCTCTCAGGAGCCCCCGATTGCGGCCCGACCTCGGGAGCACGTCTACTCCTCGCGCTTGAGCCTCAGGAGGGGTTCTGGACCGAGAAGTTCAAGGCGTATCTGCTTCAGGGAACCTTACCGGAGAAGGAAGAAGACGCAGAGCACGTGGCTCGCCATGCCACGACTTACTGCATTTGAGACGGTGAGCTCTACCGGAAGCGGCCAAAGGACGTCTCTTTTTGGTGCATCTCCAGGGAGCAAGGGCCCGAGCTGTTGATAGACATACATGGCGGAGACTGCGGGCATCACTCTTCATCATGCACCCTCGTGGGCAAGGCATTTCGCAGTGGATTCTACTGGCCCATGACGCTCAATGACGCCGACGGGCTGGCACTACTAGGAAAATGCTTATACATAGAATTTTAGCAGTAGCGCCTGTTTGGGCGCCCCCGCTACTGGTATTTACCAGTAGCGCCAGCCAAAACGGGCGCTACTGCTACTGAATAGCAGAAGCGCTGGTTGGTACGGGCCGCGCTGCTGTTTAGCGGGCCGCCGGGGCCAACAGGGCAGGCCACTTAGCTATAGCGTGTGATTTGCACCAGCGCTACAACTAGTGGGCTTAGCAGTAGCGCTGGCCCATTACCCGCACTGCTGTTAAGCCCACTCCCTCCCCCGCGCGCCCCCTCATCACTCAGCTCACTCACACTCCACACTCCTCCCTCAATCCCCCGCGCGCCGCCGTCGACCCCCTCACGCTGCCGTCCCCCGCACCGGCCCTCCTCCCTGCATCGTCCGCCCTTGCCCGCGTCGGACCTCCTCCCTGCTGGCCGCCCTCCCCCGCGTCGGCCTCCTCCCCCGCCGGCTGCCCCGACCCCCGCACCGGCCCGCCTCCACCAAGAGGTACTCCTCCTTCCTCCTCCTCCCTCCCTCCCTAGTTATAGTTATTAGAGAGTAGTTATGTTGAATGCTATGTAGTTGAAAAAATGTAGGTTCTTAGGATAATGTAGGTTATGATCGAACCCTAGCTAGGACAGATTAGGTATGAACCCTAGTTAATTCGTATGAACCCTGGGTTTTTAAATTTAGCTAGGTTTTAAACTTAGGACAAAAATTTAGCTAGGTTTTTAATTAGGTGTAGTTAATAGAATTTAGGTGTTTTAAGTGTATTTAAAAGTGTTTTAGGTGTTTTAGTTGTTTTAGGTGTAGTTAACAGAATTTTAGGTGTTTTAGTTGTTTTAGGTGTAGTTAACAGAATTCTAGGTATTTTTTAAGTTAAAGCAATTGTTGTTATTTTTTTAGTTAAAGCAATTTTTCCTGTTATATGCAAATTTGCAGTGGACATGTCATATTTTGAACATGTCACATTTTGGACATGTCATATTTTTCCGATGGCCTATGTTTTGCCAGAAATGTCGATTCGTTTACGTTGTGGCGAATTTCAGGCGCTCGATATGTCCTGCTTTTAGCAAAGGTCATGCCGAATTTTGCTAAGTGTTTATTAATTTTGTTTTCATAATTAAGAATTTTGTTCTCGACGTTGACAATGCCTATTCCGCATCCTCGTCGTCGACTCGGCGGAGGACTCCTGCTTGAGCCGAGGCGCCATGTCCGGGACTGGGCTCCGCTGGGCTGGTACTGGGTTGTGCTACCTTCTGGTGAGCGTAACTTAGTGAGGAGCCAGCCCATCGTCGACCCGGAGCTTCTTTGGTGGCGGTCACGTGGGCCTGCATCGGTGGAGAGGCTTGAGTCCCCCGCGCAGGTGGTACAGCACCATGTCACGGAGGAGAACACGCACGTCCAGCGCTACATGGTTGCTATGGCGATCGGCCGGTTCTCCAATACCTGGAAGATTCTTTGGGGATCTCACCGGAGCTATGATCCGGTGACGGTTCCTTCTCTTTGGGAGTCCACCGCGGCCCACTGAACCCAGAGGAGCTATTATTCGAGATGTATTAGTGATATTATATGATGATCTTTGCTACAAACTACTATATATGTATTCGATGATGGATTATTAATTACCTATTAGTTATTTGCTTATTGAATGCAAAAGATGAGTGCGGTTTGTGCTACAAACTACTATATATGTATTCGATAATGGATTATATGATGATCTTTGCTACAAACTAGGTTCGATGATGATCTTTGCTACAAACTACTAAAAACTACAAATTTTAGGTGTTTTAGTTGTTATATGTTGATCTTTGCTACCAACTACTATATATGTATTCGACGATGGATTATTAATTACCTATTAGGAAATGTCTGACGACGAAAGGGAATTCGCTATGTGCGAGTACTGCGAAGATGAGCGCGGTCTGTGCGACAGGCCTCACCTGGTAGAAGGTCGGCGCTTCAGCATCAAGCTCCAAGAGACCTTCGATGTTGAAATGGTACGCAATGACGACAAGTGTTTTTTGTTATTTTTTGCATGACTTCTCTGCTTCTTCAACGTGAAATTTTCGTCTTTTACAATTTGACTAGCTTATCCCATGCCATGCAAGACGCTATGTCTTGGAGAAGATGGGTTTTGAAGATCATGAAAGCATGGAGACAAATATAATTCAACTAAGGACCCATCATGACTATGATTTTGCTGTAAATCTATACAATTCTGTGAACTCATCAAATTTTGGTTGCCTGAATTGGGAAGCGCTTTGCAAGGCATATGATTTTCATGAGGGAATGCTTCTCACCTTCGATCTTGGTGATCCTGACATCAACGAAAATAATATGACCATTTGGGTCCTTGTTGACACGCGTCCAGTTCTACCGCTGTGTGAGTTTCTCAAACATATTTATTAAGTAATTTATATTGTTTATTTCCAAATATTTGACAGCTTATTTCCATTGATAGCTTATTTTCATTCTTAAAAAAATGTACGGAAAATGGTAGATAGAACCTACTACTACAATGATGAAGCACAATTAACTTATAAGGAGAAAGATGGTCTTATCACATTTTTTACTAATCTTGAGAATTATAATAGCTATTATCAAACTCCTCCACATTATGGTCAATACGTGCCACTAGTGCACGTGTTGAACTATGGTAACATCAATGGAGATAGCATGGTAAGATTTTCTACTATTGCGACATCCGTGCGTCTTTTGCATAAATTCTTCTAAAACTAAACTACATTGCTAACTACAAAGTTATTACTATGTTTTTGAACAGAAAATCCCGATGGATTGTGTGCCTCATCTGATGTTGCCGAGAGGTCACGTTGATGTTATGAGCTTACGGCCACCACGGCCAGGTCAGCCGCAGTATCCACATCACTCTTATCCATACCGGATTTCTAAAAGCGAGGAAGCCACGATAATAAATGATTTCAAAAAATGTTTGAACCACCGTAGAGAGCTACTTGGAAGCAACATTGTGCGTAGGCCAAGACTTGGAGACAGGATGATCTCCGTTCTTTATTATGGAGAGTCAATTTTCCTTAATGGAGAGTCAATGCCTATCTTGTTTTATGATATTTTACCTAAGAGAGGGTAGAGTAGGTCCTATGAGAGGAGTAGGTCGTAGCTAGAATGTGTTATTATGTGCTACAATGTGTTAGAGTTGATGATGAGGAGGAGTTGTGATTATGACTAGCGACCAACTTGTTATATGATGTCTCATTGACGAACATTGTTTGGTGGTGATGACAAGTGGTAATGAATATGCTATTTAAACAGACTAGTTCATGATGAGTTGTTATTGTATAAAAGATATATCTGTTTAAACATGTACAACGCCAAAATGCTAAAAAAACATAAATTTTAGCAGTGGCGCGGGCCAAAATATTACCAGCAGCGCTCATTTACCAGTAGCGGTCTACGGTGCCGCGCTACTAGTACCTGAACATACCAGTAGCGCTGGCCTAAAAAAGCGCTACTGCTACAAAATAGTTGTAGCGCCGTAGCAGTAGCCCTGGCGCCTGCGCTACTGGTAGCTCAAAAACCAGCGCTACTGGTAAGGTTTTCCCTAGTAGTGTGGTGAGATCCTGTGAAGCATGCCAATTCCATGCGACGCAGATCCACTAGCCTGCCCAAGATCTCTAGACCATCCCGCTCTCGTGGCCGTTCATGGTCTGGGGGCTAGATATCTTCGGCCCGTTCACTCGAGTGCTCGGGGGCTACCGCTACCTCTACGTCACCATCGACAAGTTCACCAAGTGGGCTGATAACCCACAAGTATAGGGGATCGCAACAGTTTTCGAGGGTAAAGTATTTAACCCAAATTTATAGATTCGACACAAGGGAAGCCAAAGAATATTTGAAGGTATTAGCAGCTGAGTTGTCAATTCAACCACACCTGCAGATTAATTATCTGCAGCAAGTGATTAGTGGCAAAGTAGTTTGATAGTTTTGATAGTAGTGACAACAACAATAGTAACAGTAACAGTGATAGTAGTAATTTTGTAGCAAGTGTAACAGTGATGATAGCAGTAGTAACTTAGCAGAAACAATGTAGGATAAATTCGTAGGCATTGGATCGGTGACTTGTTGGATGATATTCATCATGTGATTGTTATAACCTAGGGCGATACAGCACTAACTCCAGTTCATCGATATAATGTAGACATGTATTCCGTAAATAGTCATATGTGCTTTATTAAAAGAACTTGCATGACATCTTTTGTCCTACCCTCCCGTGGCAGCGGGGTCCATATTGGAAACTAAGGGATATTAAGGCCTCCTTTTAATAGAGAACCGGAACAAAGCATTAACACGTAGCGAATACATGAACTCCTCAAACTACGGTAATCACTGGAAGAAGTCCCGGTTATTCTCACTCCAGGGTTACTGGATCATAACACATAGTAGGTGACTATAACTTGCAAGATCAGATCAAAAACATGGATATAATGATGAATTCATAGACGGTTTGGATCTGAGTTCATGGCACCCGGGCCCAAAGTGACAAGCACTAAGCATAGCAAAGTCATAACAACATTAATCTAAGAACATGGTGGACACTAAGGATCAAGCCCTAACAGAACTAACTCGATTACATGAAGAATCTCATCCAACTCCTCACCGACCAGCGAGCCTACGAAGGACTTACTCACTCCTGGTGGGGAGAATCATGGAATTGGCAATAAAGATGGGTTGGTGATGATGAAGAATGAAGATCCCCCTCTCCGGAGCCCCAAACAGACTCCAGATCTGCCCTCCCGAGGAAGAACAGGGCTTGGCGGCGGCTCCATCTCGTGGATCGTGATAATTCTTTCTCCCTGATTTTTTTCTCCGAAAATAGGATTTGATAGCGTCGGTTTCAGGTTCAGCGAGGCCACCAGGTGGGTACAACCCACCTGGGCACGCCAGGAGAGGGGGGCGCGCCCTGGTGGGTTGTGCCCACCCAGGGGCCCCTCTCCGGTAGGTCTTGGCTCCAGAAATTCTTATTTATTATATAAAAATTCCTCGTGAAGTTTCGTTCCATTCCGAGAACTTTTATTTCTGCACAAAAACAACACCATAGTAGTTGTGCTAAAAATAGCATCAGTCTGGGGTTAGTTTCATTCAAATCATGCAAATTGGAGTCGAAAACAAGAGAAAAAGCGTGAGAAAAAGTAGATACGTTGGAGACGTATCAACTCCCCCAAGCTTAAACATTTGCTTGTCCTCAAGCAATTCAGTTGATAAACTGAAAGTCAGAAAGAAAAACTTTTACGAACTCTTTTGCTCTTGTTTGCATAAATAAGCTTAAACAGCACCCAGGTTTTCAGCTAGCATTATAACTAACCATGTCGACAATAACACTTAAAGATTATAATGACTCATATCAATGACATAATCAGCTAGCGAGCAATAATAAGATATCTCAAACGGCAACACGTTGTCAAAACAACCATGATATAATATGATAATAGTGGTATATCGCTAGCCCTTTCTGAGACCGCAAAACATAAATGCAGAGCACCTGCATAGTTCAAGCAGCGACTAAACATTGTAATTCATGGTAGAAAATATCCAGTCATGATGCACCCAACATTAGCTATACACAATGCAGAAATCATGACAGCTGTGCTCTACTCAGTTTCTGGCGCTTGTTTTAGAAGGTGATGGCACAACATAATAGTAAATAGATAGTCCCTTTGCAGAGGGAAGCAATGATTTGCAGAGGTGCCAGAGCTCAATTTCTAAAACAGAGATAAATGATATTTTGAGACATGCACCCTTCTTATTCACTTCACGACCATCACTTATCAACATCTTCCATGCTAAGCACGCTAGTGGTGGTTCCCAAGCGATAAAATTAATGGTTTTGACTCCATTGGGAGTTTTTGTTTGATTATTTCATAGATGAACTCTTTTTCATGTTTGCAGTTTGGGACTGGGCATCCATATTACCGCCCTTTTCTCATGCGATGGCGAGTGAATAAACACTCGACCTGAGAATAACCCGCTTAGCATGGAAGATACCGACCACCTCCTGTTGTTCCATGAACGATCCAGGCACACAAAACGGATAATTTTTTTAAAGTTTTTAGAGGTGGCACATGCAAATTTACTTAGGCGGCAGGGTAATATCATATATAGGTAGGTATGGTGGACTCTTTTGGGATAACTTTGGCTTCAAGTTTTTTGATGTACAAGCAGAATTCCCACTTATTACAGGCGAAGGCTAGCAATTTATATTGTGAAGCAGCCAGCTAGAGAGCAACAACGATCATAACCATGCATTATGCGTAAGAAACACTGGACACTTGCATGAGTAGGATATGGACACCATGAACATAAATATAATAGAGGCTATGTTGGTTTTGATTCAACTAGATGTATAAACATGTGCCAAGTCAAGCCACTCGAACATTCAGAGGAGGATACCATATCATCATACTACATTACAATCATTTTAACACTATGTTGATATCCAAGATAAATCATTATCAACTCCTAGCTACTTATACATGGCATGAGAAATTATAATCCCTAATTGTCATTGCAAACATGTTTAATCATAACGGGCTGAAGCGTGGATACTAGGTTAAACATATTTACACACACAGAACAAGTCGAGTTCATACCAATTTCTCTCTGCCACGGCCAGTTCATCGGATGTCGTCATTATTGCCTTTCACTTGCACGACCGAACGATATGAAAATAATAATGGTGCAAGAGTGCCATGGACTAAGCTGGAATCTTCAAACATTTTATTCAACAGGAGAAGACAAGGTAAAATGTGCTCTTTATTAGTTCAACAATTATTCATATGAGAGCCACTCAACATTTTCATCGTTGTCTTCTCCTCGGTACAACTCGAATAAAAAGAAAGGAAGTTCAGAGAAACACATTGAAATATTTTTGGAGTTTTTGGGTTTCTTGAACAACCAAATAAAAGGGAAAAGAAAAAACAAGAAAAACTATTTACACGGGAAAGCTCCCAACAGGCAGAAGAAGAACAAGGAAATCTTTTCAGGATTTTTTTAATACTGCCCTCCCGAGGAAGAATAGGGCTTGGCAGCGGCTCCCTCTCGTGGATCGCGATAATTCTTTCTCCCTGATTTTTCTCCGAAAATAGGATTTTATAGCGTCGGTTTCAGGGTCAGCGGGGCCACCAGGTGGGTACAGCCCACCTGGGCGCGCCAGGAGAGGGGGGCGTGCCCTGGTGGGTTGTGCCCACCCAAGGGCCCCTCTCTGGTAGGTCTTGGCTCTAGAAATTCTTATTTATTATATAAAAATTCCTCGTGAAGTTTCGTTCCATTCCGAGAACTTTTACTTCTGCACAAAAACAACACAAGGTAGTTCTGCTGAAAACAACGTCAGTCCGGGGTTAGTTTCATTCAAATCATGCAAATTAGAGTCCAAAACAAGAGGAAAAGCGTGAGAAAAAGTAGATACGCTGGAGACGTATCATGGGCGGAGGTGGAGGCCGTCCGCACCATCCCAGCCGGTTCAACAGTCAAGTTCATCAAGGGCCTCGTGAGCCGGTTCGGGGTTCCAAATCGCATCATCACCAACAACGGCTCGCACTTCGCAAACAACCTATTCAAAACACATTGTGCTAACCTTGGAACGCAGATATGTACGCCTCAGTGGCACACCGCAGGAGCAACGGCTGATATGTCTCCGTCGTATCTACTTTTCCAAACACTTTTGCCCTTGTTTTGGACTCTAACTTGCATGATTTGAATGGAACTAACCCGGACTGACGCTGTTTTCAGCATAATTCCCATGGTGTTATTTATGTGCACAAACAAAAATTCTTGGAACGACCTGAAACTTCACGGAGATTATTTTTGGAAATAATGAAAAATACTGGCGAAGGAATCAAGGCCAGGGGGCCCACGCCCTTTCCATGAGGGTGGGGGCGCGCCTGCCCCCACATGGGCGCGCCCCCTACCTCGTGGGCCCCCTGGAGCTCCACCGACTTCAGCTCCAACTCCATATATTTGTGTTCGGGGAGAAAAAAATCAGGGAGAAAGATTCATCACATTTTACGATACAGAGCCGCCGCCAAGCCCTAAACTCTCTCGGGAGGGTTGATCTGGGGTCCGTTCGGGGCTCCGAAGAGGGGAATCCATCGCTGTCGTCATCATCAACCATCCTCCATCACCAATTTCATGATGCTCACCGCCGTGCGTGAGTAATTCCATCGTAGGCTTGCTGGACGGTGATGGGTTGGATGAGATTTATCATATAATTGAGTTAGTTTTGTTAGGGTTTGATCCCTAGTATCCACTATGTTCTGAGATTGATGTTGCTAAGACTTTGCTATGCTTAATGCTTGTCACTAGGGCCCGAGTGCCATGATTTCAGATCTGAACCTATTATGTTCTCATGAATATGTGAGTTCTTGATCCTATCTTGCATGTCTATAGTCACCTACTATGTGTTATGATCCAGCAACCCCGAAGTGACAATAATCGGGACCACTCCCGGTGATGACCATAGTTTGAGGAGTTCATGTATTCACTATGTGTTAATGCTTTGGTCCGGTACTCTATTAAAAGGAGGCCTTAATATCCCTTAGTTTCCGCTAGGACCCCGCTGCCACGGGAGGGTAGGACAAAAGATGTCATGCAGGTTCTTTTCCATAAGCACGTATGACTATATTCGGAATACATGCCTACATTACATTGATGAATTGGAGCTAGTTCTGTGTCACCCTATGTTATGATTGTTACATGATGAACCACATCCGGCATAATTCTCCATCACCGATCCAATGCCTACGAGCTTTTCACATATTGTTCTCCGCTTATTTACTTTTCCATTGCTACTATTACAATCACTACAAAACCCAAAAATATTACTTTTGCTATTGTTACCGTTACTTCCATACTACTTTGCTACTAAACACTTTGCTGCAGATACTAAGTTATCCAGGTGTGGTTGAATTGACAACTCAACTTCTAATACTTGAGAATATTCTTTGGCTCCCCTTATGTCGAATCAATAAATTTGGGTTGAATACTCTACCCTCGAAAACTGTTGCGATTCCCTATACTTGTGCGTTATCAAGACTATTTTCTGGCGCCGTTGCCGGGGAGCATAGCTCTATTCTTTGAGTCACTTGAGATTTATATCTGCTGGTCACTATGAAGAACTTGAAAGACGCAAAAACAAAAATTTATCCCTCAACTACGAGGGGAGGTAAGGAACTGCCATCTAGCTCTGCACTTGATTCACCTTCTGTTTTGAGTAAACTTGCGACACCTAAACCTGCTTCTGCTATTAATTCTGATATGTTGCATGTTATTGATGATGCCACTTCTGCTATGCATGATACTTATGATGAAACTACTTCTATGCTTGATACTACTGTGCCACTTGGTGAATTTCTTGATGAACAACTTGCTAGGGCTAGAGAGAATGAAATTATTGAAACTGATTATATTGATGAAAGTGATGATGAAGATTCCCCCCCTAGATATGAATTGCCTGTTGTGCCTGAGGGCTATGTTATGGATGAAGAAACTGCTAGAGACTTTCTTGCTTGCAATGATAGAAGTGATCTTAAGAAATTATTAGCTAAGTTGAAACAAAAAACTCTAAATGCTAGAATGAAATATGATCCTGCTTTTGCTACTTCACCTATCTTTGTTACTGATAAGGATTATGAATTCTCTGTTGGTCCTGATATAAGTACTTTGGTTGACTCTGATCCTTTCTATGGCTATGAACCTAAAACTATTGTGGCACATCTTACTAAATTAAATGATATAGCCACCCTATTCACTAATGATGAGAAAACTCGCTACTATTATATCCTTAAAATATTTCCGTTCTCATTAAAGGGTGATGCTAAGATATGGTTTAATTCTCTTGATCCTGGTTGTGTGCGTAGTCCCCAGGATATGATTTATTACTTCTCTGCTAAATATTTCCCCGCTCATAAGAAACAAGCTGCCTTAAGGGAAATATATAATTTTGTGCAAATTGAAGAAAAGAGTCTCCCACAAGCTTGGGGGAGGCTTCTCCAATTACTTAATGCTTTGCCTGATCATCCTCTTAAGAAAAATGAAATACTTGATATCTTTTATAATGGACTAACCGATGCTTCCAGAGACCACTTGGATAGTTGTGTTGGTTCTGTTTTCAGGGAAAGAACACCAGATGAAGCTGAAATTCTATTGAATAATATGTTGACTAATGAAAATAATTGGACACTTCCTGAACTAACTCCTAAGCCAACTCCGAAGAAAAGGGGTATTCTGTGTCCTGAAGATATGCTAGAGGCAAAGAAATCTATGAAAGAAAAAGGTATAAAAGCTGAAGATGTTAAGAATTTACCTCCTGTTGAAGAAATACATGGTCTTAATTTACCGCCTGTTGAAGAAATACATGATTTTAATCCATTACCTATTGAAGAAGTACACAGTCTTGATAACCCGACACAGGTAGTAAAGGTAAATTCTCTCTATAGATTTGATGAAGGTGATATTCCTCGTTATAAGTCTTCTAGCCAATGCTTAGATGAGTTTGATAATTTTATTGTGAAACAAGAAAACTTCAATGCTTATGTTGGTAGACAATTAAAACATAATGCTTATATGATTGAACACTTGAGTGATTATATGTCTAGAGTTAAAGGTGAACTTAAACTCATTAGTAAACATGCTTCTATGGTTACCACTCAAGTAGAACAAGTACTTAAGGCTCATAATGATTTGCTCAATGAATTGAATAGTAAGAATAATGATTTTTCTGTTAGAGTGGCTACTAGAACTGGTAAAATGACTCTGGAACCTTTTTATCCTGAAGGCCATCCTAAGAGAATTGAGCAGGATTCTCAGAGAAATAATTTAGATGCACCTAGTCCTTCTAAAAAGAAGAAAAAGAAAAATGATAGGACTTTGCATGCTTCTAGTGCACCTGTTGTAGACACACCTGAGAATCCCATTGATATTTCTATCTCTGATGCTGAAACACAATCTGGTAATGAGCATGAACCTAGTGAAAATGCTAATGATGATGTTCATGTTGATGCTCAACCTAGCAATGACAATAATGTAGAAATTGAACCTGCCGTTGATCTTGATAACCCACAATAAAAGAATCAATGTTATGATAAGAGAGACTTTGTTGCTAGGAAAATCGGTAAGGAAAGAGAGCCCTGGGTTCAGAAACCCATGACTTTCCCTCCCAAACCATCGAAGAAAAAGGATGATGAGGATTTTGAGCGCTTTGCTGAAATGATTAGACCTATCTTTTTGCGTATGCGTTTGACTGATATGCACAAAATGAATCCTTATGCTAAGTATATGAAAGAAATTTTTACTAATAAAAGAAAGATACCGGAAGCTGAAATTTCCACCATGCTTGCTAATTACACTTTCAAGGGTGGAATACCTAAGAAACTAGGAGATCCAGGAGTACCAACTATACCATGTTCCATTAAAAGAAACTATGTTAAAACTGCTTTATGTGATCTTGGAGCCGGTTTTAGTGTTATGCCTCTCTCTTTATATCATAGACTTGATTTGAATAAGTTGACACCTACTGAAATATCCTTGCAAATGGCTGACAAATCAACTACTATACCTGTCGGTATTTGTGAGGATGTGCCTGTTGTGGTTGCAAATGTTACTATTTTAACAGACTTTGTTATTCTTGATATTCCCGAGGACGATAGTATGTCTATTATTCTTGGAAGACCTTTTTTGAATACTGCAGGGGCTGTGATTGATTGCAACAAAGGCAATTCCACTTTTCATGTCAATGGCAATGAGCATACAATACACTTTCCGTGGAAACAACCTCAAGTTCATAGTATAAACTCTATCGGAAAAATTCCATCAATTATTTTTGGAGGTTTTGAATTTCCTCTTCCTACTGTCAAGAAGAAATATGATATTCTTATTATTGGGGATGTGCATATCCCCGTTGAGGTAACATAGTGTTATTCGAAATTTCTCCGGCTCCATGTTAGTCGGAATGAGTTTGTTAACAAGACTCGATCAACCTTGTTAGTGGATTCCTTTTGATGAGCATGAGATGGATGAAGTTAGAAGGCACAACCTTCTGTACCCTCCTTTTATTTTCTGTTATTTAGTTGAAATAAAGTAAAAATAATATTTTCTGTCAATTTTCTAAATTATCCGTGCAATAAAAAAATACCCCAAAAATAAAAGTTCTCCAAATGCCCCGAAATTGAAATATGATTTTTTCTGGAATATTTGAGAATATCTGACACTGAGAACACATCAGGGGGAGCTGGCACCTGGCCACGAGGGTCCAGGGCGCCCCCCTGCCTCGTGGGCCCACGGTGGCTCCCCTCCACTTATTCCTGCACCCACACACTTCTTCCTCCTCCCAAAAAAATCACCAACCAGCTCAAGCACGAGTTCTAGCTCATTTTGCTGCGATTTTCGATCTCCTTGCTCAAAGCACCTCTCACAAAACTGCTTTGGGGGATTGTTCCTTGGTATGTGACTCCTCCAATGGTCCAATTAGTTTTTGTTCTAGTGCTTTATTCATTGCAAATTTGTGCTGCCTAGGTGACCATGTTCTTGAGCTTGCATGTCAAATTTATATGGTTCCAAGTAGTTCTAATGCATGATATAGTCTCTAGGCACTTGTGGGAGTAGTTGCTATCAATTTTGTTGAGTTTGGTTCACTTTTATTTGAAGTTATTAAAAATTTCAGAAATTTTCAGAAAATGATGAAGAGATTTTGAGGGGCTCATCGAGCCGAAGCTCGAAGGAAAAGCAAAGTGAAGAAGAAGAGAGGCCCAAATATAATCTGCCTCGCACCGCGAAGGTTCGGCCGTGTGAATGGCCTTGCGATGATTTCTTGAGAGCAGCCGGGATTTATGATAATTTTTATGAGTTGGCTGAGAATGCAGGCCTCACCGACTTCCTCCGCGACCAACGCGAACAGTATCTCTTACTCACCAATACCTTTGTGCAAAATTTTCATTTCCATTCTAGGAGGTCACCACCTACGGTAGATTTTTATTTATATGATGAGTATAAGGAGATGACCCTTCGTGAATTCTGTGAGGTTTGCAAGTTAACTTTTCCGGGTTTCATAGAGGAACCCCATCGTAAGGATGTGGAGGGGTTTATTGATACAATTGCTGTAGGGGAAACGAGGAAGGTTTCCGATGCACGAATCACTAGCATACATTTTCCTATTCTACGTTACTTTGCTATATTTGCTAGTAGGTGCTTAATTGGTCACGGAAACTGTGGAAACCTGAGTGTCATTGATATTATTATTTTGTGCCATGCCTTGTTTCGTGATGATACATTTAGTATGGGCGCTATTGTTGCAAAGCGGTTAAATCTTAACTGTACTAAGGGCCCCATCTTGGGAGGAATCTTTGCCTCGCGCCTCGCTGCATACTATAACATACTCCCTCCGTTCCTAAATATAAGTCTTTCTACAGATTCCACCAAGTGACTACATACTGAACAAAATAAGTGAATCTACACTTAAAATATGTCTATATACATCCATATGTTGTATTCCATTTGAAATGTCTACAAAGACTTATATTTAGGAACGGAGGAAGTACCTATTAGGCACTATGAGAAAGAAGAAAAACTGCTGCCTTCTATTTATCTAGATTATAAGAGTATGGTAGCACATGATTTTATTGTTAAGAATAGGGAAAGGGCGCTTAAATACAAACTGTTATTTGATAAAAATCACCCTGAAACTATTAACTTGCCTGCTCCTTCCTTGTTTGATTTATCTGCAGGCCAGTATCTCGTTCCGCTGACGACCATCGACGCCTACCGGAACCCTACAGAGCTAGAGTCGGAACCACAATTTGATCCTCCACGACAGTCTAATTACCAGTGGGATCCGGAGGCGATTGCCAACCAGTGGCAATCCGAGGCTTCTTCACAATATGACCCCAGCTACAGCTTTGGATATCTGCCAGGCCATCCGTGGCAATAGACCAACTTAGGCCAAAAGCCTAAGCTTGGGGGAGTACGTATCTCTGACCGACATTACATTTATGTTTACACACTCATTGCTAGTTCTCGGTGCTCATACTTTTTCATTGTAATATCCATGCTAGTTTATTTTCTTTTTATGCTTTCTTCTTGTGTGTTTGAAAAATCTTAAGAAAACCAAAAAAATTAGTTGTAGCATTTAGCTAGTTTACCTTTCTTGCTGTAGTAGTAATAATTAAAAAGGAAAACCCAAAAAGATTTCTTATTCTTCTTTTGCTTGTTGGGAGCTTTCCCGTGTAAATAGTTTTATTTCTTTTCTTTTCTTTGGGGGTCGATAGGAGAAGACCATAATGAAATTGTTGAAGTGGCTCTTATATGCATTATTGTTGATTTAACCAAGAGCCCATATTGCCTTGTCTTCTCCTGTTTATTGAATGCTTGCAGATTCCACCTTAGTCCAATGCACGTGCACTATCATGATTATTCACATCGTTCGGTCGTGCAAGTGAAAGGCAATTATGACGATATATGATGGACTGATTGAGATGAGAGAAGCTGGTATGAACTCGACCTCTCTTGTTCTTGTAAATATGATTAGGTCATCGTTCCTGATTCAGCCTATTATGAATAAACATGTTTGCAATGACAATTGGAGATTATAGTTGCTTATGCCATGCTTAATTAGCTAGGAGTTTATAATGGTTTACCTTGCGTGCCAACATGCTATTAAAATGGTTGTGATGTGGTATGATAGGGTGGTATCCTCCTTTGAATGATTCAAGTGATTTGACTTGGCACATGTTCACACATGTAGTTGAAACAAATCAACATAGCCTTCACGATATTTATGTTCATGGTGGATTATATCCTACTCATGCTTGCACCCAAGGTTTATTAATTTTAATGCATGTTCATGACTGTTGTTGCTCTCTAGTTGGTCGCTTCCCAGTCTTTTGCTAGCCCTCACTTGTACTAAGCGGGAATACTGCTTGTGCATCCAATCCCTTAAACCCCAAAGTTATGCCATATGAGTCCACTATGCCTTCCTATATGCGGTATCTACCTGCCGTTTCAAGTAAATTTGTATGTGCCAAACTCTAAACCTTCAAATGAAATTATGTTTTGTATGCTCGAATAGCTCATGTATCAACTAGGGTTGTCCGTATCTTCCATGTTAGGTGGGTGTTTCTCAAGAGGAGTGGACTCCGCTCCTCACTCACGAGAAAATGGCTGGTCACCGAGATGCCCAGTCCCATGCTTTATGCAAATCAAATCAAAATAATTGCAAACAAAACTCCCCCGGGAGTGTTGTTAGTTGGAGGCACTCGTTGTTTCAAGCAAGCCATGGATTGATGCTTGTTGGTGGAGGGGGAGTACAAACTTTACCATTCTATTTGGGAACCGCCTATAATGTGTGTAGCATGGAAGATATTGCCATCTCTTGGTTGTTATGTTGACAATGAAAGTATGCCGCTCAAAATATTATTTATCTATCTCTATTTCAAAATTGAGCTCTGGCACCTCTACAAATCCCTGCTTCCCTCTGCAAAGGGCCTATCTATTTACTTTTATGCTGAGTCATCACCCTCTTGTTAAAAAGCACCAGCTGGAGAGCACCGCTGTCATTTGCATCTATTACTATTAATTTATATTGGGTATGACTATGACTGGATCTCTTTTACCATGAATCACAATGTTTAGTCAGTCCTTGATCTTTAAAGGTGCTCTGCATTTATGTTTTGCGGTCTCAGAAAGGGCTAGCGAGATACCATCTTGTTATATCATATCATGATTGTTTTGAGAAAGTGTTGTCATCCGAGATTTATTATTATTGCTCGCTAGCTGATTATGCCATTGATATGAGCAAACATGACACCTAAGTTTTATTGTGAATATGGTTAGTCATAATCTTTGCTGAAAACTTGAATGCTGGCTTTACATATTTACAACAACAAGAGCAAGCAGAGTTTGTAAAAGTTTTTCTTTATCACTTTTAGTTTGTCAACTGAATTGCTTGAGGACAAGCAAAGGTTTAAGCTTGGGGGAGTTGATACGTCTCTGTCATATCTACTTTTCCAAACACTTTTGCCCTTGTTTTGGACTCTAACTTTCATGATTTGAATGGAACTAACCCGGACTGATGCTATTTTCAGCAGAATTGCCATGGTGTTATTTATGTGCAGAAACAAAAGTTCTCCGAATGACCTAAAACTTCATGGAGATTATTTTTGGAAATAATGAAAAATACCGGCGAGAGAATGAAGGCCAGGGGGCCCACACCCTTTCCACAAGGGTGGGGGCGCGCCTGCCCCCCCATGGGCGCGCCACCTGCCTCGTGGGCCCCCTGGAGCACCACCGACCTCAACTCCAACTCCATATATTTGTGTTCGGGGAGAAAAAAATCAGGGAGAAAGATTCATCACGTTTTACAATACGGAGCCGCAGCCAAGCCCTAAACTCTCTCGGGAGGGCTGATCTGGAGTCCATTCGGGGCTCCGGAGAGGGGAATCCGTCGCCGTCGTCATCATCAACCATCCTCCATCACCAATTTCATGATGCTCACCACCATGCGTGAGTAATTCCACCGTAGGCTTGCTGGACAGTGATGGGTTGGATGAGATTTATCATGTAATCGAGTTAGTTTTTTTAGGGTTTGATCCCTAGTATCCACTATGTTCTGAGATTGATGTTGCTATGACTTTGCTATGCTTAATGCTTGTCACTAGGGCCCGAGTGCCATGATTTCAGATCTGAACCTATTATGTTCTCATCAATATATGTGAGTTCTTGATCCTATCTTGCAAGTCTATAGTCACCTACTATGTGTTATGATCCGGCAACCCCGAATTGACAATAATTGGGACCACTCCCGGTGATGACCATAGTTTGAGGAGTTCATGTATTCACTATGTGTTAATGCTTTAGTCCGGTACTCTATTAAAAGTAGGCCTTAATATCCCTTAGTTTCCCCTAGAACCCCGCTGCCACAGGAGGGTAGGACAGAAGATGTCATGCAAGTTCTTTTCCATAAGCACGTATGACTATATTCGGAATACATGCCTACATTACATTGATGAATTGGAGCTAGTTCTATGTCACCCTATGTTATGATTGTTACATGATGAACCACATCCGGCATAATTCTCCATCACCGATCCAATGCCTATGAGCTTTTCACATATTGTTCTCCGCTTATTTACTTTTCCATTGCTACTGTTACAATCACTACAAAACCCAAAAATATTACTTTTGCTATCATTACCGTTACTTCCATACTACTTTGCTACTAAACACTTCGCTGCAGATACTAAGTTATCCAGGTGTGGTTGAATTGACAACTCAACTGCTAATACTTGAGAATATTCTTTGGCTCCCCTTGTGTCCAATCAATAAATTTGGGTTGAATACTCTACCCTCGAAAACTGTTGCGATCCCCTATACTTGTGGGTTATCAACAGCCAGGCTGAGCGCGCCAACGCAGAGGTCCTGAGAGGCCTCAAGGGAAGAACCTTCAAGAAGAGGCTCAGGCCTGCGGCAGGGGCTGGCTGGACGAGCTCCAGTCCATGTTGTGGTCCATCCGCACCACCGTGACCAAGCCAACAGGAGAAACTCCATTCTTCCTTGTCTATGGAGCTGAAGCGGTTCTCCCTCACGAGGTCAGCCATCAGTCCGCGCGGGTCTTGGCATTTGACGAGGCATGCCAGGATGGCTCGCGGGGGATGGACCTCATGCTGGGGGAGGAACACCGCCGTCAAGCCGCGCTCCGAGCAGCAAGGTACCAGCAGGCGCCGCGGCGGTACCACTGCCGCAGCGTCCGCTCCAGGACGCTCGAGGTGGGTGATCTCGTCCTGAGGTGGGTGCTCTCCAGGGAGGGGCTGCATAAGCTCTCACCCATGTGGGATGGCCCGTTCAGGATCGCCTGTGTCTCCAGGCCTGGCGCCGCGCGCCTGGAGACACAGGACGGAATCCCAATCCAGAATACCTTGAACATCTAGCACCTCCAGAAGTTCTACCCATGAAGCAAGGCCCCGTGCCTGTGAAGGTCTTCGCTCATGACACTCTCACGTAATAATGAGTGGGGCTGTACACGCATCGAAGTCTCCTGAGTGTCGCCCGCGGGCCTCACGGGGGCTCCCTCCCACGTCCTACTCGCAGTACTTAGCTCCGCGCTAGTGAGAAGACTAGACTAGGTGTCGGACACGGTTGTTCTTTTGCTTGCTTTCTGTAGTTGGTTTGCAACTTTTTAATGGAATTTGGAGTTTCCGCATTCTTTTTCGTTCGCCGAGTTGGAATTTTTCTCCACTTACTTCGCTCGCCTCTTAGTCTTGGCCCAAGAAGAGCGGCAGTTGTCCGTCGCTCCTCCTCACGCGTCACGCGCGCGGGGGCTAGGCAGGTGTGTGCGTTTGGGTTCGCCCGCACCACAAACGCACCTCGCCGAAGCCTCGGCTTCTTTAATCCTCACAAGATACTCTTGAATGAGCTCGTGGGTGTGCGCACCCTCTTAAGTCCATTCCTCCGGGCAGTGCGACGCGGCGTACCAGCCCCAAACAACCCATGCCTGGCGGCTCGCGCAAAGAAGAATGAGACGCCCCGCGAAGCTTTCTAATAACTCTGCAGGTTTAGAACGCCTCCTGAGCCCTGACAGCTCCTGAGTCGTCAATGAAGGAGCTCCGCCGGACGCCGGTGGAGAGGTGCGCCCTCGCGAGGCAGGAAGCTGCCGCAAGCATATCAAGCTAAGTTACCCAAACTGCACCTACTCCGAACACATATGTCACAGCATAACATCAAAATAATAAGCATAACATAGTGGCGTAAGTGCCATAGTTCATTAGACACCCCAGCAGGGCGCTCAACTTTTTTCAAAATGCAGGAGGAAGGAACGGTTAAACAAAAGTGGCCCACGCGGCCGCAACAACTGCTGAAGCCAGGCTCCGGCAGCCCCGGACTCAGCCCGAGTCCTCCTCCCGCTTCACTGGAGCACGGCAGCGAGACAACCTGTCGCCTTCCCCGATCCGAGCCCAGCGGCGAGGCGGCTGATCATACCCGCCGCTGCTAGTGCTCTCGCAGGAGGAGCCGCCACCACTGGGGGAGGCGCGGCCATCGCCAAGGGCAAGCTCACCCTCGTCGTCATCGCGACCGTTGTCAAGGCCAAGCTCATCGTCGCTGCTGCCATCCTCGGGGTAGCACCCAGCATGGCGGCCGTCCTGTAGCAACCCGACCTCAAACGATCAAGTCTCTGTGCTTCAGTGTCATCCCTGGATCGGTAATGCTGACACACATAGTACTCGAAGGATTTATAACAGAGTAGCAATCACACACTTATTACATCGAATGTCTCCAAAAGAGAACTTATAACAATAAATATGGCTTAAGGCCATCTAACACGATAACAACTAAAGGCTTGGAAGATAAAGTGAGCCCATCAACTCCAACGACATAGTTGAGTGCATGACAACGACCTATCGCACCATTACTCGTCATCTGAAAAGTCTCCAGCATAATACGTTGCAGCCCGAAAACGGGTCAGCACATGGAATATGCTGGCAATATAACACAGTAGAGCAATGAACAGATAATTCTATCAACATATGCATATATGGCTGGTAGAGGCTCTAAGGTTATATGATTTTTGCGAAAAGCCATTTTTTCCCTACAACAAAGGTATAAATTTTATTTAACTATCATGGTAGTTGAAACAACATTGAGAAGGTTCCTCCAACTCAATTCCTCCAACTCAATTCCAATTAAAGGTAATTATCACCCAACAAATTAAATTAGAGTGATGAGATACAATAGGATAATCCAAGTACTAGATACTCAAGATGTCCATAACCGGGGATACGGCTAACCATGATTAGTTTGTACACTCTGCAGAGGTTTGCGCACTTTTCCCCACAAGACTCGATCGCCTCCGTTGGATTTCTCACACTACATGGTGTTTGAGAAACGGATGACCGAGACACAGTCTTTCAGAAACATTAACTCTTTACTCTGGGTGGACAGTTACACCTACTTTCCCTCTACATCTGCTAGACCACCACTGAAAGAGGTCATGCAACATACTCACCTATGCCAGAGCCCATAATGGCTTGTGGCTGCACACAGAAGTTTCTAGCATGAATAATCTTATGATCCCTTTGAGCCTGGGTGGCGGACCGTAGGATGATCACGCGGGTACTCCGGGATATCCTAGGACAACACTGGATTCTCCAGGTGCCCAAACAAGCAATCCACCCAGATGTGTATTAAAGTTGCCACCTTAAGTTGAACCATTAATTAACAATCTCACATCTTTCATGGAATACACTCAAACCCAATCCCCGTCTACGAGATCCTACTCATGCAATTTGTGAGGATTGTAACTAATGCATAAAAACTGGGTAATAAAGGGATATGATCAGAGTGTTACTTGCCTTGCTGACGATTCGCAAAACCTAGTGACTCGTAGTAGCACGCTTCGCACTCCGGGAATTCTATCACAAACAAACAATAACATACATAAGAAATCAAGCAAAGATGCATGGGTAAAACTCAAATAAGAAGATCTAACCAGAAAGTTGAACTTAAGAACTCCGGTTTGCAAAAAGTATCAAATCAAACGGAGCAACGAAACTCAAACGGCGAAAGAAACAAGATCCGATTACTAATATGGACTAAAGTCAAATTTTACAGTATCAAAATCTTGTTCAATTGGTTAAACAGAAAGAGGGCTTCGAGACGATGATCTAGGCGCTTGAATCGCCTAATTCCGATAAACGAGCGAAAAGTTATACTAGAATGAAAATTGGATCAGAAATCGCGATCGAAAATAATCGTGAAAAACCCGAGAAAAGGAAAAACTGACGAATAGGCTAACGAATGAACGTTCGCTGTCTGTGACTAACAGGTGAATGGCGTTCGTTTAAACGAACGTACGAACGGGCGTTCGCTAAATAACTAAACCAAAAAAATCGAACCAGTCTATTAAAAAACAGATCTAGGGTTTATCTAAAAAACCGAACGAAAAAAAAACGCGGCAACTCCGGCGAATTCCGACGAGGGGGCGCGGCGGCGGCGG
>NC_057805.1:151519577-151536393 GCF_018294505.1 Triticum aestivum
TTTCCGGGCGGCGCGGGCTGGGGTGGGCTGCGGTGGGGCGGCGGCTTATAAAGTCTGGGCGAGGCGGAGTCCGGGTCGCCCACGGCGGCCCAAGTCGGTTTGACTTTTTTTAAAATAATTCTGATGCGCAGAAAAAGAAAGAAAAAGAATACTAAACGGACTCCAAAAATCCCAAAATAAATTTTCCCCATCCTCCAAAAATATGCCGGACAAGGTGAACATTTATTTGGGCCTATAATGCAATTTTGAAAAACGCGTATTTTCCTAATTCAAATATTTGATTTTAATATTTTTCCTCCAATATAAATAGCAATAAAATCCGAATAAGATCAAATATTTGATTTTAATATTTTCCTCCAATATTTCATTTATTTTGGAGAAGTCATATTATCTCCTCTCATCTATTTTAACATGAAATATTTTTGGAGAGAAAATAAATTAAAACCAAAGTGATCCTTGTTTCAATATTTGATAAAAAATCAAATATGAAAAACGTGAAATCCCCAACTCTCTCCGAGGGTCCTTGAGTTGCTTAGAATTTCGAGGATCGCGAAACGAAATGCAATAAAATATGATATGCATGAATGACCTATCTATAACATTTCAAATTGAAAATTTGGGATGTTACAAACCTACCCCCCTTAAGATGAATCTCGCCTCGAGATTCGGGTTGGCTAGAAAATAGGTGCGGGCGGTCTTTGCATAGATCATCCTCTCGTTCCCAGGTGGCTTCGTCCTCAGTATGGTGGCTCCACTGAACTTTGCAAAACTTGACAACCTTGCTGCAAGTAACTCGGCTGGCAAACTCTAGAATCTTGACAGGTTTCTCCTCATATGTTAAATCACTGTCCAATTGAATCGCTTCCAGGGGCACTGTATCTCTGAGAGGAATATCGGCCATCTCTGCATGGCACTTCTTCAACTGGGAAACGTGAAACACATCATGTACTCCCGACAGTCCTTCGGGTAACTCCAACTTGTAGGCAACCTCTCCCATGCGTTCCAAAACACGGTACGGTCCCACATCTCGGGGCTAACTTCCCTTTAACTCCAAAACGTTTAACTCCTCGAAGAGGCGATACTCGCAGATACACTCTGTCTCCGATTTCATAGACTACCTCCATGTGTTTCGAATCGGCATAACTCTTCTGTGGGGACTGAGCTACCTTCAGTCTATCTCAAATCAGCTTAACCTTCTCTTCAGATTCCTTAATCAAATCCGGTCCAAACAACTGGCGGTCTCCAACTTCATCCCACATCAATGGTGTTCGGCATCTTCTTCCGTACAGAGCTTTGAAAGGTGCCATCTTCAAACTGGTCTGGTAGTTGTTGTTGTACGAGAACTCCGCGTAGGGCAAGTTGTCATCCCAACTAGATTCGTAATCTAGCGCACAAGCTCTCAACATGTCCTCCAGAATCTGATTGACTCTCTCGGTCTGTCCATCTGCCTGCGGGTGAAATGCTGTACTGAACTCTAGCCTACCCAAAGTCTGGTGCAGCTGCTGCCAAAACTTTGAGGTAAATTGTGTTCCTCTATCTGATACGATGGTCCTCGGAACTCCGTGCAGACATACGATCCTGGTCATGTATATTTTGGCCAACTTCGCACTTATATAGGTGGTTTTCACTGGGATAAAGTGGGCTACTTTGGTCAAGCGATCCACTACTACCCAGATAGAATCATATCCTGATCGGGTCCTGGGCAATCTGGTGATGAAATCCATGCCAAGCTTATCCCACTTCCATTTGGGTATCGACATAGGCTGCAGTAGTCCTGCTGGCTTCCGATGTTTTGCCTTCACTCTCTGACATACATCACATACGGCTACATACTCGGCAATATCCTTCTTCATACCAGTCTACCAGAAACGCTCCTTCAAATCCAAATACATCTTGGTGTTTCCGGGGTGTATCGAGTATGGCGAGTCTTGAGCTTCCTGTAGTATCAACTTCCTGATCTCTGCATTATTGGGCACATATATCCGGTCCTCAAACCATAAGGTGTGGTGCTCATCCTCACGAAAACCTTTGGCTTTCCCTTCACTCATCTTCTCCTTTATCTCGGCAATCTCCTTGTCATCCTTCTGAGCTTCTCGAATTTTCCCCAACAATGTGGACTGAATTTCCATTGCGGCAACATAACCTCTGGGAACAATCTCCAAACGTAGCTCCCTGAGATCCTCGGCTAACTCCTTTGGCATCCCTCCGCTTACGAGGGCGTTAACATAACTCTTACAGCTCAACGCGTCTGCTACGACACTAGCCTTGCCTGGATGATAGTGCAACTTCATGTCATAATCCTTTATGAGCTCCAACCATCTCCTCTGCCTAAGGTTAAGCTCCTTCTTGGTGAAGATGTACTTCAAACACTTGTGATCCGTGTACAAATCGCAACGGTTTCCAATAAGAAAATGTCTCCAGGTCTTGAGCGCATGCACCACAGCTGCTATCTCCAAATCATGCGTGGCATAATTCAACTCGTGCGGGTTCAGTTGTCATGAGGCATACGAAACAACTCCCCGTCTTGCATAAGTACTCCTCCAGGTCCTAAGCGAGAGGCGTCGAAGTACACTTGGAAATCCTTGCGTATATCCGGCAGAATCAGCACTGGAGCTGTAGTCAAACGTTTCTTCAGCTCCTGGAAACTTGCTTCACATTCATCAGTCCAATGGAACTTAGTGTCCTTCTTCAACAATGTCGTCATAGGCTTCGCAATCTTCGAAAAATTCTCAATAAATTTCCGATAATATCCCGCGAGTCCAAGAAAACTGCGGATCTCTCCGACTGAGGTGGGTGCCAACCACTCAGTGACTGACTGAACCTTGGTGGGATCCACTGCTATATCTTCTCCTGATATAACATGTCCAAGAAATCCAACTTCCTTCAACCAAAACTCACATTTGCCGAACTTGGCATACAACTGGTGTTCCCTGAGCTTCTCGAGAACTAAACGCAAATGCACCTTGTGTTCCTCTTCATTCTTCGAGTATACCAAGATATCATCAATGAACACCATGACAAATTTATCCAAGAACTCCATGAACACCTTGCTCATCATACTCATGAAATAGACAGGGGCATTAGTTAGTCCAAAGGACATAACCGTATACTCATATAGCCCGTACCTTGTGGTGAAGGCTGTCTTAGGTATATCCTTTTCCCTAATCTTCAGCTTGTGATATCCTGATCGCAGATCAATCTTCAAAAAAACCTTAGCTCCTTGCAACTGGTCAAACAAATCCTTGATCATCAGCAGTGGGTACTTATTCTTGATTGTTACTTCATTCAACGCTCGATAATCAACAACCATCCTTAACGATCCATCCTTCTTATCAACCAAGAGCACTGGGGCTCCCCATGGTGATGAACTTCTTCGAATGTAACCTTTCTCCAATAACTCCTTAATCTGCTTCTTAATCTCCTCCAGATCATTTGCGGGCATTCGGTATGGTCTCTTTGATATAGGCCCGGTGCCTGGCAACAACTCTATCAAAAAATCGATATCTCGATCTGGCGGCATGCCTGGTAACTCCTCCGGAAATACATCTGGGTAATCCTTTACTACCAGCACTTCCTCCTGAACAACTCCCGTGAGAGAATTTACTTGGGTCCTCCTTGGCGCATGCCTAGATACATACTCGATCCTTTTTCACTCCGGGGTAGTGAGCAAAATTGACTTACTCGCGCAATCGATGTTTCCTCCATACATCAACAACCAATCCATTCCTACTATCACATCCAAAACCTTGTGACTCCAAAATTATCAGGTCTGATGGGAAAACATGGCTTCCAATAGTCAATGGCATCTGAAAACATCCTTGACTTGCCATATATTCTGCTCCTGGCGAACTTACTGACATAGGTGTCCTAAGTAACTTAGTGGGCAACTTATACTTATCCACGAATCCCCTTGATATGTATGAATGCGATGCACTAGTATCGAAAAGAACAATTGCAGTAAAAGACTTAACCAAAAACTTACCAATAACTGCATCAGGCTGCTCCTCAACTTCCTCCACGTTCACATGGTTCACTTGCCCCCTATTGAAAGGGTTGGGTTTCTTCCCAGCGCTTCCATTGCCATTGCTATTCTTTGCTTCAGGGCACTCAGTGGCATAGTGTCCTGTCTTCCCGCACTTGAAACAAGTAATGTGACTTAGGTCCTCCTTGGCAGGTGTGGCTGGGTTAGAGCGGTTCTGATTGCTGCCTGCTCCATTCCCGTTTCCATTATTGGAACCATTGTGGTTGTGGGAGCTCCCTCCATTGTGGTTGTGGCCTCCATGGTTATGGACAAGTCCTCCCGAGTTTGGGGTGAAACGAGGCTTCTGCTGAGCTCCAGAATTGTACTTTCCTTGTGCATACTTCCTCTTGCGGCTCTCAATCTGCTGCTGCTTCCCTTCAATCATAAGGGCCTTGTCTACCAACTCCTGGTAGTTGTTGAATGTTGCCACCATCAACTGCATGCTCATCTCATCATTTAGCCCTTCCATAAACTTCTCCTGCTTCGCCGCATCTGTGGCCACATCATCAGGGGCATAACGAGATAGCTTACTAAACTCATCTACGTACTGAGCCACAGTATGATTTCCCTGGCGTAAGTTGCGAAACTCACGCTTCTTCATGCTCATAGCTCCAGTTGAGACATGGGCTATACGAAATGCTTGCTGAAACTGATCCCAAGTGACATTGGCTATGGGAAAAGTGGCTGTGTAATTCTCCCACCATGATGCTGCTGGTCCATCCAACTGATGTGCGAAAAAACACACCTTCTCTGCATCTGTGCAACCTGCGGTGGTTAAGTCCCTTCCAATCCGGCGTAGCCAGTCATCCGCAACTATTGGCTCGGTGCTACTGGAAAACACCGGTGGCTGTAACCTCAGAAAATGGGCTAAGTTGTCAACTGGGGGAGGGTTGTTGTTGTTGTTGTTGTTGTTGTTGTTGCTGCCTTGGTTCTGGACAAGTATCTGCATCAAAGCATTCTGCTGCTGGATCAACTGGGTGATCTCCGGTGGGAAAACAAATCCGGTGTCACGTCTCGGAGGCATCTGATGGGTTTAGAGGGAAGAGATTAGAATAGAAAAGAGGTGTAGTGAGAAAACACTACCCATATGCACATGAGGAAAACACAATCATATCACTCAATCTATCAAGCAAGGGCATACAAACGGTCTAGAACTATCGTTAAAGTGCTCGAACTACTACTATATACATGGGGAAATACTATTAATCATATGGTGGTCTACTAGAAATTTTGATCAGTGGAAAACTCCATAATGTCCGCTCCAGCTTCGTCTTCAAGGTCATCATCACTATCGTCGGGGTCGGAGTCGGTGTCGTCGATGATGATGTAGTTTTCCGGGCAAGTGGAATCGTCGTCTTCTCCTCCTGGTGCAGGGTCTCCCATGAATACTCCGATCTTCTTTATCAGGTCATCGTTCTTCTCCAATAGGGTTGCGATTTCCTCCTCATATCCATTGCGTGTAGACTTGAGTTCCTCCTCTAACTCGGTGATCCTTGTCATTTCCTTCTTCAAATCTATCATGCCTGCGCACATCTGGTTCTCCTGGCGTCGAATGTGCTGGTTTAACTCCTAGATGAATGCAGCAATGGACCTGTCCTTCCTGGTGCTGACTATCTCCCATTGCTCATCTCGGCGCCCACAAATCTAGTAGATAGTATCCTTGAGATCCTTGTGGTAAACTTCTCCAATGCGTCCCATGGTGATGTGGGCTGGCATGCTCTTGCCTAGACAGGTGAGTGCATCAAAGGAAAACTCTATCGGCTCTGTGACTGGCGTGAATGTCCTTCCTGGAACTTGAACTTGAATCATCCAGCACTCCTCTTCTGGTAAAGTGGCGTTGTAGGTCCCGGTGAAGCTCGGTATTCCAATGTTCAGGTATCTAGTGACTTCCTTCAAGTGTCGTCCAAAGGGGGTGTCTTCATCCGGTTGTGCAAACTTGTTCCTCGAGTCCGCCATCCTAAAGAGTAGAAAATGGAGAGGAGTCAGAAATGAGTAGAGAAGAGTGTCCTATAGCTTCTCTTAGTGGTTGTGTCCTACATTCAGCGTGTGCTCTGATACCATCTTGTAGCGACTAGACCTCAAACGGTCAAGTCTCTATGCTTCAGTGTCATCCCTGGATCGGTAATGCTGACACACACAGTACTCGAAGGATTTATAACAGAGTAGGAATCACACACTTATTACATCGAATGTCTCCAAAAGAGAACTTATTACAATAAATATGGCTTAAGGCCATCTAACACGATAACAGCGGAAGGCTTGGAAGATAAAGTGAGTCCATCAACTCCAACGACATAGCTGAGTGCATGACAATGACCTATCACACCTTTACTCGTCGTTTGAAAAGTCTGCAACATAATACGTTGCAGCCCGAAAATGGGTCAGCACATGTAATATGCTGGCAATATAACATAGTAGAGCAATGAATGGATAATCCTATCACTACATAAATATATGGCTGGTGGAGGCTCTAAGGTTATATGATTTTTGCGAAAAGCCAATTTTTCCCTACAACAAAGGAATAAATTTTATTTAACTATCATGGTAGTTGAAACAACATTGAGAAGGTTCCTCCGACTCAATCCCAATTAAAGGTAATTATCAACCCAACAAATTAAATTAGAGTGATGAGATATAATAGGATAATCCAAGTACTAGATACTCAAGATGTCCATAACCGGGGACACGGCTAACCATGATTAGTTTGTACACTCTGCATAGGTTTGCGCACTTTTGCCCACAAGACTCGATCGCCTCCGTTGGATTTCTTGCACTACATGGTGTTTGAGAAACGGATGACCGAGAATCGGTCTTTCAGAAACATTAACTCTTTACTCTAGGTGGACAGTTACACCTACTTTTCCCTCTACATCTGCTAGCCCACCACTGAAAGAGGTCATGCAACATACTCAACTATGCCAGAGCCCATAATGTCTTGTGGTTGCACACGGAAGTTTGTAGCATGAATAATCTTATGATCCCTTTGAGCCTGGGTGGCGGACCGTAGGATGATCACACGGGTACTCCGGGATATCCTAGGACAACACTGGATTCTCTAGGTGCCCAAACAAGCAATCCACCCAGATGTGTATTAAAGTTGCCACCTTAAGTTGAACCATTAATTAACAATCTCACATCTGTCATGGAATACCCTCAAACCCAATCCCCATCTACAAGCATAGCATAGCAATATAAGCATAACGTAGAAGTAACTCCCAAGGGTTTGATATTAAAACAGGTAATAGGTTCTACCTCATCATCTACTTCCCAAACCCACATGTTAAGAGATCCTACTCATGCAATTTGTGAGGATTGTAACTAATGCATAAAAACTGGGTAATAAAGGGATATGATCAAAGTGTTACTTGCCTTGCTGACGATCCGCAAAACCTAGTGACTCGTAGTAGCATGCTTCGCACTCTGGGAATGCTATCGCAAACAAACAATAACATACATAAGAAATCAAGCAAAGATGCACAGATAAAACTCAAATAAGAAGATCTAACCAGAAAGTTCAACTTAAGAACTCCGGTTTGCAAAAAGAATCAAATCAAACGGAGCAACGAAACTCAAACGGCGAAAGAAACAAGATCCGATTACTAATCTGGACTAAAGTCAAATTTTACAGTATCAAAATCTTGGTCAAGTTGGTTAAACAGAAAGAGGGCTTCGAGGCGAATATCTAGGCGCTAGAATCGCCTGATTCCGATAAACGCGCGAAAAGTTATACTAGAACGAAAATCGGATCAGAAATCGTGATCGAAAATAATCGCGAAAAACCCGAGAAAAAGAAAAACTGACGAACAGGCTAACGAACGAACGTTCGCTGTCTGTGACTAACGGGTGAACGGCGTTCGTTTAAACGAACGTACAAATGGGCGTTCGCTGTCTATGACTAACGGGTGAACGGATTTCGTTTAAACGAACGTACGAACGGGCGTTTGCTAAATAACTAAACAAAAAAACCAAACCGGTCTATTAAAAAAACAGATCTAGGGTTTACCTAAAAAACCGAATGAAAAAAAATGTGGCAACTCCGCGAACTCCGGCGAGGTGGCGCGGCGGCGGCGGCGGAACGGCGCAGCGGTGGGGCGGCGGCAGCGGCAGCAGCGCGGGGCTCGAGGCAGCTAGGGTTTCGGGGCGGCGCGGGCTGGGGTGGGCTGCGGTGGGGCGGCGGCTTATAAAGGCTGGGCGAGGCGGAGTCCGGGTCGCCCACAGCGGCCCAAGTTGGTTTGACTTTTTTTAAAAATAATTCTGACGCGCAAAAAAAGAAAGAAAAAGAATACTAAACGGACTCCAAAAATCCCGAAAAAAAATTCCCCGTCCTCTAAAAATATGCCGGACAAGGTGAACATTTATTTGGGCCTATAATGCAACATTGAAAACGCGTATTTTTCCTAATTCAAATAAATAGCAATAAAATCGGAATAACATCAAATATTTCATTTTAATATTTTTCCTCCAATATTTCATTTATTTTGGAGAAGTCATATTATCTCCTCTCATATATTTTAATATGAAATATTTTCGGAGAGAAAATAAATTAAAACCAAAGTGATCCTTGTTTCAATATTTGTTAAAAAAATCAAATATGGAAAACGTGAAATCCCCAACTCTCGCCGAGGGTCCTTGAGTTGCTTAGAATTTCGAGGATCGCGAAACGAAATGCAATAAAATATGATATGTATGAATGACCTATGTATAACATTCCAAATTGAAAATTTGGGATGTTACACGTCCACCCTGAACACCCTCATGTAAAGGGTCGCAAGGTCGTCCTACTTGAAGTGGAGGGTGCACCTTCTACTCAAGCCTCATGCATGGGAGAATGCCTGCCAACCGCGGGTCAAGGCCACGTTACTTGCGGCGGTGACCTCGACACCGGCCCACGAGGCCCTGCTGTAGCAGCCGTCAGCCTGTAGCCAGAGACCCTCAAGCCCCGTGGCCGGCAACTCACCGGCAAAGGAGCACGGAAGCTGGAGCCAGGAGCCGACGGACCTATCTATCGGATTCGGGATTCCGGCAAACCCTTATGAGGTCGAACTCTGGGGTGTGCACAAAGAACTCTCTCTCTCTCTCTAGTTCACTCGCTCAATGATCTCACGGCCTAGCTCGACGGACCAAAGGAACACGAGACACGGAGGTTTATACTGGTACGGGCCACCGTGTGGTGTAATACCCTACTCCAGTGTGGTGGGGTGGATTGCCTCGAGGGCTAAGGATGAACTAGTATAGTGGATGAACAGCCTCCTGAGGAGAGGTGTTCTAGAGCTCAATGAGCTGGTGAGATGGCCTTGGTGGAATGGATCCAATCCCAGATGACAAGCTCTCCTGACAAAAGGTGGTCTTTGCCTGACACAGGCTCTGGTGCTGACGCTGTTGTGGGCTCCGTGGTGACCTCCGTCCTACCGTCCTGGTGGTCTTGGTCTTGTTGCACCGATATGGAAACCTTTGCCTGATGCCTCGGGAGTCCTCGCCTGCGCCTGCCTCTTTAGCACCAAAGAGGAAACTAGTACACTGCGCCCGCTGGCACCCGCCTGGCCTTGGTCGTCATGGCTCACGTCACATGAACCTCATGAGGTGCCCCTTTCATAGATATCTCTGCTTCTCGGGAGCCAGCCTAGCGAGGCCGCACCCAGGGAGGTCTTGGCGTCGTCCGCCTCGCGAGGCTTGGCCCCTCGTGAGGGTCTCGAGTTGTTGTTGTCGAAGCTGGGACGTACCGGGCCGTTGGTGGAGCCATGCCGTGGGCCGCATGAAGGCAAGTATGGGTACCCCCGTTCCCAGGATGCCGACAGTAGCCCCCGGGCCCAAGGCACGCTCGGACTTGGCTTCGAGGCGAAGCCAAAGGGTAGGTGCGGTGAACCGCGGGCCCCAACCGCCTGCGGCCTCGGTCGACGCGTGGCGATCGATGGTACATGGGTGCCTCCACTTCCCCACGCGGCCTTGATATCCGCCAGGCTAGGCGGCCGCCATTGTCTGCACAACTCCACCTCCATCGCTAGCAGCGCGCTCCCAAAACTATCCCGCCTTCTAGAAAATAGCGGTCTCCTCCTTCGACCCGACCAGGATCCAACCCTCTCCATCGCCATGGCGCCGAGCCGGAAGAAGAAGCGGAAGAAGAAGCCCCAAGCCTCAGCCGAAGTGTCGCCGGCCTTCGAGCCCACCGACGAGCGGTCGGTGGTGCTCAACCAGGAAGGGATGGACAAGGTTCGCCCAGCGCTCGCCACCGACTCCAATGAGTGGGGGGCGACGGTGGCTTGGCCTGCATCCCGCGCTGCGATTGATAGGACGGCCACTGAGATCCCCATCCATCTTCACGCCCTCTGGACTGGCCTGATTCCCTCTTTCTCCGCCTTCTTCGACGCCGTGCTCTCTCACTACCAAGTCAATGTTCTCCACTTGGATCCCCAGTCCATCATTCTACTTGCCGTCTTCACCTTTGTCTGTGAGGCCATGGTGGGCATTGCTCCCTCCGTGGCTCTACTTCGCCATTTCTTCTCGCTGCGTCTGACTGATGCCCGACAGCGCTCGGGATGCTCCAGCCCGTGGTGGCGACGACGGGCTCGGGGATCGACTTCGAGCTCTCACGGGTTGCGAGCATATTCCGGAAGTGGTGGGTGTTTGTGGACGTCGGCGTGCTCATCCCCCTGCTCTTGCTTCCAATGGCACCAGCTGCTCCCATCTCTGGCTGGGGGCATCCAAGGCTCGCTGACCCACGGCTCGCCCACGTCTGGCGTCGGCTGCCCATGCTGAAGGATCTTGGGGTGACTGCGCCTATGGTGGAAAGGAGTCCATCCGGCGCCGCATTGCTTTGCTCCAGCGCCACTCTCGACTGATGTGGACCTTCTCCGGCAGCAAGGACCCCATAAGGCTTCACGCGCCCGAGCTTCCTCCTGAGGCGCAACAGACTGTACTTGAGCTCCGGACGGGTGACCCGACACCAGCCAATCTGCCGGAGGAGGGTTACCTCTTGTACAGCTAGTCGAACAAGGTGGAGTTCGTGAGGCAGATGCCCCCATTCAATCAATGGGTACTGCGCCCAGTCGGCCTTGAAGGGCGTCGCGAGAGCCCTTTCTTCGTGGTTGCCTTACCCGCTGCCAGCGCGACGCTCACCCTGGAAGTGGGCGCAGAGGGGCGACTGCTGTCGAACACTAGCGACGCGGCTGCTGAAGAAACGGCGTCGCTCGGGGCTCCTGAAGTGACAACCCTTGGGGCTCGGGTGAGCCACCCTGAGGAGGCGGCCGGAAGGCTGACGCTGTCCGATGCTCCCAAGGCGGAAGCCGCCGAGGCCCGGGCGAGCCGTCGCGAGGCGGAGGCTGAAAGGTCGATGCAGCCCGAAACTCCTGAGGCCGTCTCCTCACGGGCCACACCATCCGCCCCTGGCACTGGTGATCGCACCCGATGCTTCGGCCAGCTTCGCCTGAACTTCGAAGCTCTCCGCAAGAGGAAGGGGTCTCCGAGCTGCAGTGATGAAGCATACCAGCCATTGAAGCAGAGGAAGTACATTGCCATTGACGAGTGAGTACCTTATCTTCGTAATTTCCCGAGTGCTGCATCTCCTCCAGATCGCAACTCTTTAGGGTTCCTTCGGCTGGAGCGGCGAAATCTCCTGAGAAGCGGCCTCCACCCGCTCCGAACTATTTGCTGGCCCTGAGTACCCCCTGTCGAACTGGTGCGCGTGGCACGGAGCCTGGCGAGGAGGTGGACGTGCCGTCCAGGCATCCTGACCCTGCGCTCTTGTTGTCCCTCCTTCGCGGTCCTGCCTGGGGTGCCTAAGGTGTGCCGAGGGCCCCTCCACTTGTCATCGCCTGTTGCTATGCGGCCTCGGCCTTGGCCTCGTCCTTGAGCAACGAGACCCTGCCCGGCAGGGCCTTCGCCGAGGCCCGGAAGGCAGCGGGGAAGGCGCCGGCCTCCGCCCCCCTACTAGGAGCAGGTGAGTCACCTCGAGCTTCCTCAATGATCCCAGGTGCGGAGGACGGACCTGGCCATGCGTTTGAGCTTGCGCGCGGGCGTGGCGCTATCCGTCATGAGCTCTTCCGGGAGGCGATGGGTGCGCTAAGCCGGCTAGGGGAAGAGCTTGTGGATGTTGACGCCCGCCTTGAGATAGTGGGCCTCCGGCTGGCGGACGAATTTCATCAACTAAAGGTGGTCATCAACCTCGGGCGTCTCCATCGCGAGCGCGCCAGCGCAAAGGCCGAGGCAACCCTTGCGACCTCGCGGGAAGCCAGCGCCCGGGCCTTGGAAAGGGCCAGGGAGGCCGACCACTGCCGCGAGGTCGCCGAGGAGCACGAACGGGAGCTCCATGCCATGAACGCCGCCTTGGAGCAACAGGTTGAGGCGCGAACGACCGTCTTGGCGTCGATGAGGGGGCGCCTTCCGAAGAGAAGGAGATCTTGGAGCGCGAGCACGCGCTGCTACTGTGGGCCTCGGAGCGCAGCCTCGAGCTTGAACGGTTGGAGATGAGGAAGCGCCAGGTGGCCTGGCTGAGGACGCCGTCGACGCGCACGCACCCCAGAGTTCCTCGAGCTAGGCTGTGAGATTGGTGAGTAGGCAGACTGGGAAGGTTGAGTTCTTCGCACGCACCCCAGAGTTTGAACCTCCCAAGGGTCTGCGGAACCTAAAATACGACATTTGGCGCGCGAGGTATCGGTGCGTCGAAGATCCGCGCTCTGTCTGCTGCGCTCCACTGTCGGCTCTCATGGCGAACGCTCGTCCATCGACCGAATCAACGCGCGCCTTCGGTGGAGCTGAGGGTCTCTGAGCTTTCACCCCCGCCCTACGGCGGGTGCAGTGGCCACCCAAGTTTAGGCCGGAGCTGCCGCCCCGATACAACGGCGCGGCGGACCCGGCAGGTTTTCTCCAGGTGTACGAGGAGGCTGTGTCGGTGGCTGGAGGGGATGACAAGGTCATGGCGAACTGGCTTCCTATGGCCCTCACAGGCGCGCCGCGGGCCTAGCTGCTCAAACTAGCAGGATGTTCTGTGGCCTCCTGGGAGGAGCTGTGCGGCCTCTTCATCGCGTGCTTTGCGGCACCAGCACCCCACGCCGTCGCGTCCCTCCTCGGTGGTTCGCAGGCGCCACCGTCGGACCACAACGTCAAGCAGTTCTTTCGCCAGGTGGGTGCCGCCCGCGTGCAACAGGGGGCTCCCCCGGGCTGGGCGGCACCCAAGGCAGACGTCACCTTCGACTCGAAGGAGCACCCCTCGACCACCGCAGGCGCCGGCATGCCCTCGATGATCTACACCCCCACCATCTGCAATGCAGCGGTCACCAAGTGTTGGAAATATGCCCTAGAGGCAATAATAAAATGGTTATTATTGTATTTCCTTGTTCATGATAATTGTCTGTTGTTCATGCTATAATTGTATTAACTGGAAACCGTAATACATGTGGGAATACATAGACCACAACATGTCCCTAGTAAGCCTCTAGTTGACTAGCTCGTTGATCAATAGATGGTTATGGTTTCCTGACCATGGACATTGGATGTCATTGATAACGGGATCACATCATTAGGAGAATGATGTGATGGACAAGACCCAATCCTAAGCATAGCACAAGATCGTGTAGTTCGTTTGCTAGAGCTTTTCTAATGTCAAGTATCATTTCCTTAGACCATGAGATTGTGCAACTCCCGGATACCATAGGAATGCTTTGGGTGTACCAAACGTCACAACGTAACTGGGTCGCTATAAAGGTGCACTACAGGTATCTCCGAAAGTGTCTGTTGGGTTGGCACGAATTGAGACTGGGATTTGTCACTCCGTATGACGGAGAGGTATCTCTGGGCCCACTCGGTAATGCATCATCATAATGAGCTCAATGTGACTAAGGAGTTAGCCACGGGATCATGCGTTACGGTACGAGTAAAGTGACTTGCCGGTAACGAGATTGAACAAGGTATTGGGATACCGACGATCGAATCTCGGGCAAGTAACGTACCGATTGAAAAAGGGAATTGTATACGGGATTGATTGAATCCTCGACATCGTGGTTCATCCGATGAGATCATCGTGGAACATGTGGGAGCCAACATGGGTATCCAGATCCCGCTGTTGGTTATTGACTGGAGAGTCGTCTCAGTCATCTTTGCATGTCTCCCGAACCCGTAGGGTCTACACACATAAGGTTCGGTGACGCTAGAGTTGTAGAGATATTAGTATGCGGTTAACCGAAAGTTGTTCTGAGTACCGGATGAGATCCTGGACGTCACGAGGAGTTCCGGAATGGTCCAGAGGTAAAGATTTATATATGGGAAGTCCTATTTTGGCCACCAGAAAATGTTCGGGATTTTTCGGTATTGTACCGGGAAGGTTCTAGAAGGTTCCGAAGTGGGGCCCACCTGCATGGGGGACCCACATGAACGTGGGTAGTGGGGGCAAGGCCCCACACCCCTGGTCAAGGCGCACCAAGATCCCACCTTAGAAGGAATAAGATCATATCCCGAAGGGATAAGATCAAGATCCCTAAAAAAGGGGGATAACAATCGGTGGGGAAGGGAAATGATGGGATTTCTTTCCCCCACCTTTGCCAACGCCCCAATGGACTTGGAGGGCAAGAAACCAGCCCCCTCCACCCCTATATATAGTGGGGAGGCGCATGGGAGCAGCACCCCAAGCCCTGGCGCCTCCCTCCCTCCCGTGACACCTCTTCCTCCCCGCTTGCGCTTGGCGAAGCCCTGCTGGGATCCCGCTACTTCCACCACCACGCCGTCGTGCTGCTGGATCTCCATCAACTTCTCCTCCCCCTTGCTGGATCAAGAAGGAGGAGACGTCCCCGCTCCGTACGTGTGTTGAACGCGGAGGTGCCGTCCGTTTGGCACTCGGTCATCGGTGATTTGGATCACGACGAGTACGACTCCATCAACCCCGTTCACTTGAACGCTTCCGCTCGCGATCTACAAGGGTATGTAGATGCACTCTTTTCCCTCTCGTTGCTAGAAGACTCCATAGATTGTTCTTGGTGATGCGTAGAATTTTTTTGAATTATTGCTACGTTCCCCAACAGTGCCATCATGAGCCAGGTCTATGCGTAGATTCTATGCACGAGTAGAACACAAAGTAGTTGTGGGCGACGATTTGTTCAATTTGCTTACCGTTACTAGTCTTATCTTGATTCGGCGGCATTGTGGGATGAAGCGGCCCGGACCGACCTTACACGTACTCTTACGTGAGACAGGTTCCACCGACTGACATGCACTTGATGCATAAGGTGGCTAGCGGGTGTCTGTCTCTCCCACTTTAGTCGGATCGGATTCGATGAAAAGGGTCCTTATGAAGGGTAAATAGCAATTGGCATATCACCGTTGTGGCTTTTGCGTAGGTAAGAAACGTTCTTGCTAGAAACCCATAGCAGCCACGTAAAACATGCAACAACAATTAGAGGACGTCTAACTTGTTTTTGCAGGGTATGCTATGTGATGTGATATGGCCAAAAGGATGTGATGAATGATATATGTGATGTATGAGATTGATCATGTCCTTGTAATAGGAATCATGACTTGCATGTCGATGAGTATGACAACCGGCAGGAGCCATAGGAGTTGTCTTAATTTATTGTATGACCTGTGTGTCAATGAAAAACGCCATGTAATTACTTTACTTTATTGCTAACCGTTAGCCATAGTAGTAGAAGTAATAGTTGGCGAGACAACTTCATGAAGACATGATGATGGAGATCATGGTGTCATGCCGGTGACGAAGGTGATCATGCCGTGCCTCGAAGATGGAGATCAAAAGGCGCAAGATGATATTGGCCATATCATGTCACTTTATGATTTGCATGTGATGTTTGTCATGTTTACATCTTATTTGCTTAGAACGACGGTAGCATAAATAAGATGACCCCTCACTAAAATTTCAAGAGATGTGTTCCCCCTAACTGTGCACCGTTGCGAAGGTTCGTTGTTTTGAAGCACCATGTGATGATCGGGTGTGATAGATTCTAACGTTCGCATACAACGGGTGTTGACGAGCCTAGCATGTACAGACATGGCCTCGGAACACAAGCAAAACACTTAGGTTGACTTGACGAGCCTAGCATGTACAGACATGGCCTCGGAACACAAGAGACCGAAAGGCCGAACATGAGTCGTATAGTAGATACGATCAACATGGAGATGTTCACCGATGATGACTAGTCCGTCTCACGTGATGATCGGACACGGCCTACTCGATTCGGATCATGTATCACTTAGATGACTAGAGGGATGTCTATCTAAGTGGGAGTTCATTAAATAATCAGATGAACTTAATTATCATGAACATAGTCAAAAGTTCTTTGCAAATAATGTCGTAGCTTACGCTTTAGTTCTACTAAGATATGTTCCTAGAGAAAATTTAGTTGAAAGTTGATAGTAGCAATTATGCGGACTGGGTCCGTAAACTGAGGATTGTCCTCATTGCTGCACAGAAGGCTTATGTCCTTAATGCACCGCTCGGTGTGCTGAACCTCGAGCGTCGTCTGTAGATGTTACGAAACATCTGACATACACTACTGGAATCAGCTAATTTGCCATCTGCCAGCTCTTTGCCGTCTGCTAGCTGACGGCAAAGCAGCTCTTTGCCATCAGCTACGCATAAGCAGACGGCAAAGAAAAGGCTGACGGCAAAGAAGCTCTTTGCCGTCTGCCAGCTGACGGCAAAGAATCTTTGCCGTCAGCTGGCGGACGGCAAAGAGTGTGGTGGCCCCCACCCCCCGCTAATTTGAAAAAATGTTAACGGCCCACCTCTTTGCCGTCCGCTAGCAGACGGCAAAGAGGCAAAAAGGCGGACGGCAAAGGCTGGCGGACGGCAAA
>NC_057805.1:151538259-151597686 GCF_018294505.1 Triticum aestivum
CGAGACCAACACGACACCCCGACCCCCGACACCTCCCGAAAAGGTGTTCTTTGGCCTTCCAGAAGCCGACGGGGTCATATATTTGTGAATTATTAGTTAGTTCATATATCTTTCGATTTTGTTATGAAAAACATCATATATAATTGTGTTGATCGGGTAGTTTTAAATGTGCAGTTGTTTCATCGCTGCGAGGTTTGGTGTTCGACGACCTCGCCGTGCATTTGACGAGCTATGCCCCTTCATTCGTGGGTGAGCACAAATGACATGTCCGCCTCGCCCATTAATTATTTGATCTATTCCGATGAAACTTGATAGCTAGATATATATGTGTCTTGAATCATCAGTATGCGTAACCAATATGTGTCTCCCATTCGAAAGCGTATAGTTATAAATATGCATGCATTTGCATATTTATAACCTTGATTCTTTCGAATTGTCCAACGCTATCCATGGACAGCCCGAGTATGTTTAGATTGGGTTCGTTTTCCCATATGCTTTGCTCCGGATCCGACGCATAAATTTCGTCAGTGCCTCCCCTGTTGTTCTCCGGGTACACATCCTCTCTGTTTATTGCAGGGTCGTGTATCAGGAGAACAGCGGGGAGGTGCTGCCGAAATTTTTTGCGTAGGATCCGGGGCATAGCATGGGAAAATGAACCCAATCTAAACATACTCGGGTGGGATTAGGACCTATCATTACCTATTAGAGTGTAGGTTGCATGGACGTAATAAAATTGACAAAGTAGATCAACTGATGAATACATACATGGTGAATTATATATATATATATATTTGTTGTGTGTCTAGTAGCTCTGAAAGTCAAGATGAGTGATCGTGCGTGGATGTACACCGGTCACACTGGTCAGAACAAATGGAGCACTGAATGGTTCACAAAAACCAAGGGGTTTGTGCGAGCCGCATTTGCAAATGGCCAGAGGAAAACCTGGTGCCCCTGTTTACGGTGCGGCAATTGGGAAAAGAGGACAGAGGCTGAAATGGGCAAACACCTGCAGAAGAGTGGTTTTACGCCCGATTATATGGTGTGGACATTTCATGGTGAGTCTGCCCAACGTGACCGAGCTGAGGTGGATCATCGTCGCACCGACGAGCATGGTACCGGGATGGAAAACATGGTGCAAGACTTTGATGATGCTCGGGATTCGGACGAGGAGATGGAGGAATCTGCAAAGGCCTTCAATGAAATGTTGGAGTCTTCAAAACGTCCGCTCCATGAGCACACTGAGCTTTGTCAGTTGGATGCCATCTCACAAGTAATGGCTCTGAAGGCTCAGTTCAACTTGGGCAGAGAATGCTACGATGCAATGATGACAGTATTTGGACGCTTTCTACCCAAAGGCCATGTAATGCCTGCAAACCTGTACCAGTCGGACAAAATCCTCCGTGCACTGAAGATGCCCTATGATAAGATACATGCCTGTGAGAAAGGATGTGTCTTGTTTAGGCTTGACTATGCGGACTTGAACTATTGTCCCATTTGCAAGTCTTCCAGGTATGTTGTGGTAGACAACGGTATGGGTGAGAAGACACAGACCAAAATCCCCGTTAGTGTTCTTCGGTATATGCCAATCGTACCAAGACTTCAACGTCTTTTCATGGTCAAAGAGACGGCCAGACAGATGACATGGCACAAAACGGGCAAAAGAACCGAACTAGATGCAGATGGGAATCTGATGATTGTACACACATCGGATGGTGTTGCGTGGAAAAAGTTTGATGAATTACATGGTGACAAAGCGGCAGATCCGAGGCATCCTCGAGTCGGCATCAACACGGATGGGTTCAGTGTGTTTGGTATGACGGCAGCCCAATACAGTTGCTGGCCCGTATTTGTCTTTCCACTCAATCTCCCCCCGGACAGATTATGCAAAGAAAGAACATTTTCCTGACGTTGATAATTCCAGGGCCCAACTATCCGGGGAAAAATATGAATGTGTACATGCAACCGCTTAAGGACGAATTGCAAGAAGCCTGGGATAATGGGTTCAAGACATACGATGCCTATAGCAAACGGAACTTCATAATGCGTGTCTGGTACATGTACTCGACGCATGACTTGCCGGCGTATGCGCTATTCGTTGGCTGGTGTGTGCATGGAATGTTCCCGTGCCCCACATGCAAGGGAGCTCTTGAGTTTCGTTGGCTTCAGGCCGGTCGCAAGTTTTCTTGCTTCGACATGCATAGACAGTTCCTGAATCCTCGCCATAAGTTCAGGAAAGACAAGAAGAACTTCATCAGAGGTAGAGTTGTCAAAAACTCTGCACCACATGCATTGACAGGCCAACAGACCCTGGATCAGTTAAACGCTCTCGAGCCAGATCCAGAGCGTCCAGGGTACTTCAAGGGGTATAATTCTAAGCACGCCTAGACTCACAAAACATGCTTATGGGATCTGCCTTACTTCAAAGACCTCCTTTGCCCACACAACATCGACGTGATGCACACTGAGAAGAATATCGCCGAGGCACTTTTTGGTACATTGTTCGGCATAGATGGGAAGTCAAAGGATAATACTAAGTCTAGAGTCGATCTGGAGGCGCTATGTGATAGGCCGTTACAAAACATGAAAGAACCGAAAGGAAAGCAGAACTGGACGAAGCCAAAGGCATGGTTCAATCTTGGAAGGCCAGCTATGAGGGAAATTATCTTGTGGGTGAAAATGCAGTTGATGTTCCCCGATGGGTATGCAGCGAATCTACAGAGGGGAGCCAGTCTTGATAAATTGAAGATATTTGGTCTCAAGAGTCATGATTGGCACATATGGATTGAGCGGGTAATGCCGGTGATGTTGCGTGGCTTCATCCCTGAGGATGAATGGCTAGTACTGGCAGAACTCAGCTATTTCTTCCGTGTTCTTTGTGCGAAAGAACTATCGCCTGGCGTGCTAGAAGAAATGGAAGAGTTGGCGCCGGAGTTGATCTGCAAGTTAGAGAAGATCTTTCCACCGGGCTTCTTTAATCCAATGCAACATTTGATTTTGCATCTCCCGACCGAGGCAAGATTGGGGGGCCCGTGCAAAATCGTTGGTGCTACCCAACTGAGAGGATGCAGAAGACGCTTCGACAAAAATGTAAAAATAAACGTAGAATTGAAGCATCGATGGCTGAGGCATTCATCACTGAGGAGGCGGCAAACTTCGTGACAGCACACTACGAAGCCAAAAATCGTCATTTGCATAATCCGAAGCCTCGGTACAATGCTGACGACCCTAAAAAGGGTGGATCCAACCTCAGCCTTTTCAAAGGGAATCTCGCACCAGCTAGTGTTTCAAATCCAGTATCTTTGGATAACGAACAATGGCGGACCATTTCGTTGTATATCTTCAACAACCTGATAGAAGTGCGGCCGTACATCGAGTAAGTTCTCGGTACATAGTTTCGCAACTTCTATTTCCTTTGAACTGCTCTTATTCCTGGATATTTCATACAGTCGATACGTCGCCTTATTCTCGTATGGAGCGGTGATCCAAAAGGATTCTATCGAAGAGTATGAGCTTCTCGCAAAGCAAGGAGGCGGCTATCCCGGTTTCATCTCTTGGTTCAAACAAACGGTAATTTCTATTAGACTTGTAGGCTAATTTGTAGGCGGCTATCCCGGTTTCATTCGCTAATTTGTGCGTAATGCAACAATCCTTTCATATTAAACTTGTAGGCTAATTCAGAGTCTATGGACGCCGAATTGAGACAAGTGGCTAATGGTTTTGACTATAAGGTCCGTTCATTTGACAAATACGACATCAACGGGTATCGCTTTTGTACCTATGGCAAAGAGCTATCTATGGCTGACCGAAAGTCTACAAATTGTTGTGTATCTGCTATCGGCGAAGGAGGTACCGAGTATTATGGGAGAGTTGAAGCAATTTATGAACTTCTATTCTATGGTGAAAACCCACCGAATGTCGTAGTCTTCAAATGTTATTGGTTTCAGCCGAAGGAGACTAGAAGGACTCATGAACATATAGGGCTAGTTGAAATCAACCAAAGCACCCATTTAGATGTTCCTGATGTCTATATTACGGCTCAACAGGCGACCCAAGTATTCTATCTACCATGGGCCTGCCAAACTAATCCAAATCTAAAAGGTTGGGATGTCGTTTATGAAGTGCTGCCACGTGCTAGACTATCTCCCCCAAAGGAAGAGGATTATGAACCTCACATTAACCCAGACACATATGAAGGAGAATTCTTCCAAGAGACACGTCTTTCCAAAAAGCGTTTCAAGAACCGCTATACTTCACCCCAAAACATTGAAGTAGACAGCGACAGTGAATCCGACATCACCCCAGAGGAGGAACAAGAAGAGCCGGAACAAGAAGAGGTTACTGCTGCGGATGACCTGTCATTGCTTGACCGATTACGTCAAGGTGGCCTTGCACATGTTGATGCCACTGAACCCTATGAGTCCGTCATTGATTATAGTGATGATGATGATTATGCATTTATTGATGAGACTGATCGAGATTATTAGTAGTGTCAGGTATTAAATTTTTTAATGTTGTACTTGATGATGATACACTTAAGTGATACACATATTATTATTCATGTCGGTCTTTTTTTTATGTTGTACTAATTTCATTTACTGTTTGTCATGGCAGGTGTTGAAAGATGGTGGGCGCTGGTCGGGAGCGCGCCAAGGCCCCTTCTTCGTCGGCGCGTGGTCTGAGGTCTTCGATTCCAGACGTACCTCTCCGCCGAGCGTTGCTGGACAGTATGTCCACACCACCGGGCCCTTCTTCATCGACCGCGGTGCCCAGCAGGGGACGAGGTAGGAAGAGAGGAGGTGGGGCACGTGGTCGCGGGGAGAGGAGGTAGGGTGACTGCTAGGGCACCTTCCTCGCCGCCACCCCCAGCTGTTTCACCCGAGCACGTGACTGCTAGGGTGGACTCGTCCGAGGAGGAGGCTACACGGACTCCGGTCCACGAGCCTTCGGTCCACGGGTCTTGGGCCCACGAGCCTCGGGTCGACTGGCCTTCGGCCCACGAGAGTTCGGCCCACGAGACCCCGGAGGAGCACACGTCCGGATGGGGTACCTGGCCGGATCAGCCCGAGGAGCCGAGTGTCCATGCTGATGATGGCGGGGAGCCGACTGATCTTGAGGAGGAGGGTGGCACCGTCTACCAGCGTGGTGCTACACGGCTCCCGTCCGTGCCGGCGACCCGCGAGCAGAGGTGGTTGATCTTCCCTGATGGGGAGAGGTACGTAAGTGCATTTAATATTTTTATACCTTCTGCATTCACGTTTCTTGAAATAACTAATGCGTTGGCCTTGTCATGCTGCAGGGGTTGGGACCACCATCATAGTGTCCGCCGGCCCAACTCCGTTCTTGGAGTTCTTTGCCGGCAAAACTTCCCGGGGTTTGTCACGTTGCCTGGTGAGGGTCGGCTTCCAAAGCTTGGGTTGAGCTGGGAGCACTACGTGGCTGCCCCGGCCCCGCCGGATGTCATTATCGACGGTGTCGTGTGCGACACGAGGGCTGACATGGTGATCATGACGTTCTGGGTAATTTCTCCTTTACACATTTCAAAATCTTCAACTAGCTAGTTATTAATTGTACTAATCAATATTGTCTCATTTGATTGCAGACATCTACAGGTGTGAGGAGGGATACGAGGAGGACAGCGCAAATGTTATCCAGAACGTCTGCAAGCGCCTACTCCAGAACTTACGGCACGAGGCTCGGGTGCAGGCTGTTCGAGACTACTACGCCTTGCGTGGTATCAAGAAGACCAAGCCGGCGTGCCGCGATAAGTTCCTGAGTAAGGAGCGGTACATGAAGGTAATTCTTAAGGCCTTCTACTTAAGTTCCTTCATTTAGTAATTCTTAGCCGTAGCGCTCAAGTTTCTATTTGCTAACTTATAGGCGCCTCCGAGATGGTGTGCGGATCGGATGGATTGTTGGGAGGTGTTGGTCGATGAGTGGTGCTCACAAGAATGGCTAGCCCTCCACAACCAGGCCAAGGACAAACGTGCCCAAATGGAAGGTGTGCCACACCATCAAGGCAGCTCCAACTTATATCAGTTCGGGCGCAACTGGGTATGTGGTTTGCTTCATGATTCATGCAATTCATTCATCATGCTAGCTTGAGCCCTTTAATTACTAATTTTCATTGTTTCCCTCTTTCAGGCACGCCACAATAAGGCGCATAAGGTGCCAGAGGTGTACGACCTGTATGCCATGGCCCACACTGGCTCTTTCAAGAAAGTCAAGGCTTTCTCTCAGTCTGACCTCGATGATGCAAACAACTTCACCAACATCTCCTCCCACAACAAGCTCATGAGATATAGAGATGAGGGGAAGGCGAGGAAAGGGGAGGACTTTAACCCGAGCCAGGGTCCCATTGATCCAGAGCTGGTGATGATATCTGGTGGCGGGAGGTCCCATGGCTCCATAGCCATTGGAGATGGACTTATCCGTTGTCCTAGCACTCTCCCGGAGATCAAGGCGCGCTAGTCGAGCTCCGCTCCTGAGATAAGGCCTCGTGAACGGCCAGTGCAACTCGCCATCAAGGTTAGTGATACGTACTCAGTTATCTTTCTTCATTACATTGTGTGCGCTTCCATCAATGATTACAAATGGTCATGTGAGTGGTGTTGCAGGCTGCTATCCAGACTGGGAGAGATAGAACGGAGAAACTTCTGGCGGAGGTGGCGGAGAGGCAGCGGGAGATGGAGGAGAGGACGAGAAAGATGATGGAGGAGGAGAGGGCACGGAATGACATGCAGGCAAGGGCCATGTACGAGCTCCTTGTGGTAAGTTTCTTCTGCAGATTACTTGCTAGTCTTAACATTTGAGTCTCATTACTAACTAGTATGACTCTGTTCTGAAAACCAAATGTGCAGTCTGTGTGCGAGAAGTCCGGTCAGCCCGCTCCGCCGATGCCAGTGATTGCTCCTGGGAGCACGGTGAGTTTAGTTTGAATGGACATTACTTGGTAGTCTTAACATTTGTGTGTCGTAATGCTAACGAGACATTGGAAATGATCTTTGGTGCAGCTTAACTCCAGAAACGCATCGCACGATCCTTCTCCAGGTAGCGGCACTAGCCACCCCGCTCCTACACCTCCCTGATCACGGTAAGTTTCTCTAGTGTTTTGCTTAACAAATGCATAAAGACCTAGACTTAGCTTTATTTCCTCCAATATGCTTACCATAATGACCTAGAGTTAGCTTATTTTCCTCCAAAATGACCCATTTTACCTAGGTTAGCTTATAAATGATGCAGTTCATCCAAGTTAGCTCAAAAATGACCCATTTTACCTAGATTAGCTCCTAAATGATCCATTTTACCTACGTTAGCTTTAAAATGGCCCATTGCACCTAGGTTAACTCCAAAATGACCCATCTTACCTAGGTTATCTCATAAATGATCCATTTCAACTAATTTAGCTCATAAACGATCCATTTGACCTAAGTGAGCTAAAAAACGATCCATTTCACCTAAATTAGCTCTTAAATGATCCATTTCACCTAAATTAGCTCAAAAAGATCCATTTCAACTAAATTAGCTCTAAAATGACCCATTTTACGTAGATGAGCTCCTAAATGATCCATTTTACCTACGTTAGCTTTAAAATGACCCATTTCACCTAGGTTAGCTCCAAAATGACCCATTTCACCTAGGTTAGCTCCAAAATGACCCATTTCACCTTACTTAGCTCAAAAACGATGCCCTTCACCTTAGTTAGCTCATAAACAACCCATTTCAACTAAGTTAGCTCATAAATGATCCATTTCAACTAAGTTAGATCATAAACAACCCATTTCAACTTAGTTAGCTCATATATGATCCATTTCACCTAAGTTAGCTCATAAATGACATATACTTCTTATTCTAGTCTTCTTCTTGTTCTAGTCACCTATTTCTAACTTTCTTATTTACCATTTTGCAGATTTCATTCACTTCATGGAAGCTAGCTTGCTATGATGGAGTGCTTGCTTTTCCTTTCATGAAACTTTGCATTGTATCTAGCTTGTTATGATGGATGGAACTATGTGATATGGATCATTGCATCTAACTTGCTATGTTGATGAAACTTTGCATTGTAATATATATATGGATGGAACTATGTGTATGGATGGAACTTGCTTATGTATGAACAATGTGTATGGATGAAACTGAGGTGATACGTGATATGAAACTTATGTGCTGGATATGTGCTGGATATGTGATATGAAACTTATATATTTTCTGTGCAAATTGTGGGATTTAATAAAAAACAGAAAAAACAGACAATATGCAGGCTCTTTGCCGTCTGCCGCGGACGGCAAAGAAGCCACGTGGCAGCCAACTGTGCTTCCTGGGAGCTGACCCATTTGGTCAGTTTGCCTACAGTGGCAGACGGCAAAGACTTTGCCGTCCGTGGCAGACGGCAAAGAACCTGCCATCTAGTGACGTGTAGATGCCATCATAAGGCGGACGGCAAAGAACCTGCCATCTAGTGACGTGTAGATGACATCATAAGGCGGACGGCAAAGACCAGAGAAATTTTGCCGTCTGCGGCGGACGGCAAAGGTCTGCCGTTAGCCACTTAACGGACTGACAGCGCAATTATTGCCGTCCGCCCTCTTTGCCGTCCGCCGCAGACGGCAAAGAGCCTTTGCCGTCCGCCTCCAGGAAGCAGACGGCAAAGCAGCTGTTTACCGTAGCCTTCTTTGCCGGAGCCTTTTGCCGTCCGCGGCTGACGGCAAAGGTCTTTGCCGTCCCCCTTTCGAGCCTTTGCCGTCCGCCGTGGCAGACGGCAAAGTAGCTGTTTCCTGTAGTGATACACGTTTTGATGACTACGTGATAGTTCAGTGTGTGATGCTAACGGTTTAAAATTGTGGCACCAAAGACGGTTTTGAAACGTCGCAGAACATATGAGATGTTCCAATGACTGAAATTGGGATTTCAGACTAATGCCCACGTCAAGAGGTATGAGACCTCTGACAAGTTTCTTAAGCCTGCAAACTAAGGGAGAAAATCTCAATCGTTGAGCATGTGCTCAGATTGTCTGAGTACTACAATCACTTGAATCGAGTGGGAGTTAATCTTCTAGATGAGATAGTGATGGTTCTCCATAGTCACTGCCACCAAGCTATTAGAGCTTCGTGATGAACTATAACATATCAGGGATAGACATGATGATCCTTGAGCAACTCGCGATGTTTGACACCGCGAAAGTAGAAATCAAGAAGGAGCATCAATTGTTGATGGTTAGTAAAACCACTACTTTCTAGAAGGGCAAGGGAAAGAAGGGATACTTCATGAAATGGCAAATCAGTTGCTGCTCTAGTGAAGAAACCCAAGGTTGAACCCAAACCCGAGACTAAGTGCTTCTGAAATGAGGGGAACGGTCACTGAAGCAGAACTACCCTAGATACTTCGTAGATGAGAAGGCTGGCAAGGTCGATACCAGTATATTGGATATACATTATATTAATGTGTACTTTACTAGTACTCCTAGTAGCACCAGGGTATTAGATACCGGTTCGGTTGCTAAGTGTTAGTAACTCGAAATAAAAGCTGCGGAATAAACGGAGACTAGCTAAAGGTGAGATGACGATATGTGTTGGAAGTGTTTCCAAGGTTGATGTGATCAAGCATCGCATGCTCCCTCTACCATCGAGATTGGGGTTAAACCTGAATAATAATTATTTGGTGTTTGCGTTGAGCATAGACATGATTGGATTATGTTTATCGCAATACGGTTATTCATTAAGGAGAATAATGGTTACTCTGTCTATTTGAATAATACCTTCAATGGTCTTGCACCTAAAATGAATGGTTTATTGAATCTCGATCGTAGTGATACACATGTTCATGCCAAAAGATATAAGATAGTAATGATAGTACCACATACTTGTGGCACTGCCACTTGAGTCATATTGGTATAAAACGCATGAAGAAGTTCCATGTTGATGGATCTTTGGACTCACTCGTTTTTGAAAAGATTGAGACATGCGAACCATGTCTATTAGTATATATGCATGAAGAAAGTCCATACAGATGGATCATTTGGACTCACTTGATTTTGAATCACTTGAGACATGCAAATCATACCACATGGGCAAGATGACTGAAACGCCTCGTTTTCAGTAAGATGGAACAAGAGAGCAACTTGTTGGAAGTAATACATTTGATGTGTGCAGTCCAATGAGTGCTGACGCACGCAGTGGATATCGTTATGTTCTTACTTCACAGATGATTTGAGTAGATACTGAGAATATTTACTTGATGAAACACAAGTCTGAATTATTGAAAGGTTCAAGTAATTTCAGAGTGAAGTTGAAGATCGTCGTGACAAGAGGATAAAATGTCTGTGATATGATCATAGAGATGAATATCTGAGTTACGAGTTTGGCACACAATTAAGAAATTGTTTCACGACTAATACCGCCTGGAACACCATATTGTGATGTTGTGTCCGAACATCATAACTGCACCCTATTGGATATGGTGCATACCATTATGTCTCTTATCGAATTACAACTATCGTTTATGGGTTAGGCATTAGAGACAACCGCATTCACTTTAAATGGGGCACCACGCAATTCCGTTGAGACGACACCATATGAACTATGGTTTAGAGAAACCTAAGCTGTCGTTTCTTAAAAGTTTGGGGCTGCGACGCTTATGTGAAAAAGTTTCAGGCTGATAAGCTCGAAACCAAAGCGGATAAATGCATCTTCATGGAATACCCAAAACAGTTGGGTATACCTCCTATTTCAGATCTGGAAGCAAAAGTGGTTGTTTCTAGAAACGGGTCCTTTCTCGAGGAAAAGTTTCTCTCATAAGAATTGAGTGGGAGGATGGTGGAGACTTGATGAGGTCATTGAACCGTCACTTCAACTAATGTGTAGCAGGGCACAGGAAGTTGTTCCTGTGGCACCTACACCAATTGAAGTGGAAGCTTATGATAGTGATCATGAAATTTCAGATCAAGTCACTACCAAACCTCATAGGACGACAAGGATGCGTACTACTTCAGAGTGGTACATAATCTTGTCTTGGAAGTCATGTTGCTAGACAACAATGAACCTACAAGCTATGGAGAAGCGATGGTGGGCCCGGATTCCGACGAATGGCTCGAGGCCCTAAAATCCGAGAGGATCCATGTATGAAAACAAAGTATAGACTTTGAAAGAACTACTTGATGGTCATAAGGCTGTTGGGTATAGATGGATTTTAAAGGGAAGACAGACAATGATGGTAAGTGTCACCATTAAGAAAGCTCGACTTGTCGTTAAGATGTTTTCCGGCAAGTTCAAGGAGTTGACTGCGATGAGACTTTCTCACTCGTAGCGATGCTAAGAGTCTGTTAGAATTATATTAGCAGTTACTGCATTATTTATGAAATCTTGCAGATAGGATGTCAAAACATTGTTTCCTCGATGATTTTCTTGAGGAAAGGTTGTATGTGATACAACCAGAAGGTTTTGTCAATCCCGAAAGATGCTAACAAGTATGCAAAGCTCCAGCAATCCTTCTAAGGATTGGAGTAAGCATCTCGGAGTTGGAATGAACGCTTTGATAAGATGATCAAAGATTTTGGGTTTATACAAAGTTCATGAGAAACTTGTATTTCCCAAAGAAGTGAGTGGGAGCACTATAGAATTTTTGATGAGTATATGTTGTTAACATATTGTTGATCAGAAATGATGTAGAATTTCTGGAAAGCATCCAGGGTTATTTGAAAAGTGTTTTTAATGGAAAACCTGGATTAAGCTACTTGAAAATTGAGCATCAAGATCTATAAGGATAGATCAAAAACGCTTAATAGTACTTTCAAATGAATACATACCGTGACAAGATTTTGAAGGAGTTCAAAATAGATCAGCAAAGAAGGAGTTCTTGGCTGTGTTACAAGGTGTGAGTATTGAGTAAGACTCAAGACCTGACCACGACAGAAGAAAGAGAAAGGACGAAGGTCGTCCCCTATGCTTTAGACGTAGGCTCTACAATATGCTATGCTGTGTACCGCACCTAAAGTGTGCCTTGCCATGAGTTAGTCAAGGGGTACAATAGTGATCCAGGAAGGGATCACATGACAGCGGTCCAACTTATCGTTAGTATCTAGTGGACTAAGGAATTTTCTCGATTATGGAGGTGGAAAGGGGGTTTGTCGTAAAGGGTTACGTCGATGCAAACTTTGACACTAATCCAGATGACTCTGAGTAGTGGACCGGATTCGTATAGTAGAGCAGTTATTTGGAATAGCTCCAAGTAGCGCGTAGTAGCTGCATCTACAAGATGACATAGAGATTTGTAAAGCACACACGGATCTGAATGTTGCAGACCCGTTGACTAAAACCTCTCTCGTAAGCATAACATGATCAAACCCAAGAACTCATTGAGTGTTAATCACATGGTGATGTGAACTAGATTATTGACTCTAGTAAACTCTTGGGTATTAGTCACATGGCGATGTGAACTTTGAGTGTTAATCACATGGTGATGTGAACTAGATTATTGACTCTAGTGCAAGTGGGAGACTGTTGAAAATATGCCCTAGAGGCAATAATAAAATGGTTATTATTGTATTTCCTTGTTCATGATAATTGTCTGTTGTTCATGCTATAATTTTATTAACTGGAAACCGTAATACATGTGTGAATACATAGACCACAACATGTCCCTAGTAAGCCTCTAGTTGACTAGCTCGTTGATCAATAGATGGTTATGGTTTCCTGACCATGGACATTGGATGTCATTGATAACGGGATCACATCATTAGGAGAATGATGTGATGGACAAGACCCAATCCTAAGCATAGCACAAGATCGTGTAGTTCGTTTGCTAGAGCTTTTCTAACGTCAAGTATCATTTCCTTAGACCATGAGATTGTGCAACTCTCGGATACCATAGGAATGCTTCGGGTGTACCAAATGTCATAACGTAACTGGGTGGCTATAAAGGTTCACTACAGGTATCTCCGAAAGTGTCTGTTGGGTTGGCACGAATCGAGACTGGGATTTGTCACTCCGTATGACGGAGAGGTATCTCTGGGCCCACTCGGTAATGCATCATCATAATGAGCTCAATGTGACTAAGGAGTTAGCCACGGGATCATGCGTTACGGTACGAGTAAAGTGACTTGCCGGTAACGAGATTGAACAAGGTATTGGGATACCGACGATCGAATCTCGGGCAAGTAACGTACCGATTGACAAAGGGAATTGTATACGGGATTGATTGAATCCTCGACATCGTGGTTCATCCGATGAGATCATCGTGGAACATGTGGGAGCCAACATGGGTATCCAGATCCCGCTGTTGGTTATTGACCGGAGAGTCGTCTTGGTCATGTCTGCATGTCTCCCAAACCCGTAGGGTCTACACACTTAAGGTTCGGTGATGCTAGAGTTGTAGGGATATTAGTATGCGGTTAACCGAAAGTTGTTCGGAGTCCCAGATGAGATCCCGGACGTCACGAGGAGTTCAGGAATGGTCCCGAGGTAAAGATTTATATATGGGAAGTCCTATTTTGGCCACCAGAAAATGTTCGGGATTTTTCGGTATTGTACCGGGAAGGTTCTAGAAGGTTCCGAAGTGGGGCCCACCTGCATGGGGGACCCACATGAACGTGGGTAGTGGGGGCAAGGCCCCACACCCCTGGTCAAGGCGCACCAAGATCCCACCTTAGAAGGAATAAGATCATATCCCGAAGGGATAAGATCAAGATCCCTAAAAAAGGGGGATAACAATCGGCGGGGAAGGGAAATGATGGGATTTCTTTCCCCCACCTTTGCCAACGCCCCAATGGACTTGGGGGGCAAGAAACCAGCCCCCTCCACCCCTATATATAGTGGGGAGGCGCATGGGAGCAGCACCCCAAGCCCTGGCGCCTCCCTCCCTCCCGTGACACCTCTTCCTCCCCGCTTGCGCTTGGCGAAGCCCTGCCGGGATCCCGCTACTTCCACCACCACGCCGTCGTGCTGCTGGATCTCCATCAACTTCTCCTCCCCCTTTCTGGATCAAGAAGGAGGAGACGTCCCCGCTCCGTACGTGTGTTGAACGCGGAGGTGCCGTCCGTTCGGCGCTCGGTCATCTACGACGAGTACGACTCCATCAACCCCGTTTGGATCACGACGAGTACGACTCCATCAACCCCGTTCACTTGAACGCTTCCGCTCGTGATCTACAAGGGTATGTAGATGCACTCTTTTCCCTCTCGTTGCTAGAAGACTCCATAGATTGTTCTTGGTGATGCGTAGAATTTTTTTTGAATTATTGCTACGTTCCCCAACACCAAGAACCTCATCGATGGTAGAGCCGGCCTCAATGTGCTCTCTGTGGAGGCATTCGGCTTGTTTCATGTGCCTCAAGGCCGGCTCCACCCCACCAAACCCTTCTCCGGGGTTGTCAACGGCTCCACCTGCCCCCTGGGGCAGATCCGCCTCCCGGTCACCTTCGGCACACGCGACAACTACCGCACTGAGCTTATCGACTTCGACATCACCCTCATCAGCCTCCCGTACAATGCCATCCTCGGGTACCCGGCCTTGGCCCAGTTCATGGCAGAACTCACCCTGCCTAATATCTCATGAATATGCCAGGGAGCAGCAGCGTCCTCACAGTGGCAGGAGATACCAAGGAAGCGTTGCTAGCCCTCAAGCTCGCCTTCAAAGCCGCGGCGGCTGCGCGACCAAGTGAGGAAGGAGGCCCAGAAGCTCCCGGGGCAGCGCCAGCGAAGAAGAAACAGATGTTCTCCCAAGATCACGCCGAGACGAAGCAAGTGCCGGTTGATGAAGACGGGGCATCGGGTGCCACCTTCACCATAGGTGCCGGTCTCCCTCTAGATCAAGAGGAGGCGTTAGTCAGCTTCTTGCGCAGGAACAAGAATGTGTTCGCATGGGAGCCTAAGGATCTAGTCGGGATCCCAAGGGGGATAATCGAGCATCACCTAAGGGTATGCCCTAACATGTGCCCGGTGAAGCAAAGGGCTCGGTGGCAGTCCACAGAGAAGTAGTCATTCATCATAGAGGAGACGCGCAAACTACAAGAAGTTGGTGTCATTCGGGAGGTGCGGTACCCGGAATGGCTGGCAAATCCTGTTGTTATCCCCAAGAAGGGTGGGAAGGAGCGCATGTGCGTCGACTTCACCAACCTCAACAAGGCTTGCCCTCAAGACCCCTTCCCGCTTTCGCGCATTGATCAGATCATCGACTCCACCGCCAAATGCGACCTGTTGTGCTTTCTAGACGCCTTCTCGGGCTACCACCAAATCAAGTTGGCGGTGTAGGATGTTGAGAAGACAATCTTCCTGACCCCATGTGGGGTGTATTGCTACACCTACATGCCGTCCGGACTGCGTAACGCCGGAGCAACTTTCCAGCGGCTGATGCACATCGCTCTAGGCCAGCAGCTCGGGAGGAACGCCGAGGCCTACATTGACGATATAGTGGTGAAGTCTTGGGAGCCAAGGACCCTTATCGAAGACCTGGAAGAAACATTTTCCGGTCTGCACAAGTTAGATCTGCGACTCAATCCAAAGAAATGTGTGTTTGGCATCCCCTCCGGCAAGCTACTGAGCTTTCTGGTGTTGCATAGGGGAATCGAGGCCAACCCAGAGAAGGTCAAGGAAATAGAGAGGATGAGCCTGCCATAGACCCTCAAGGAGATGCAGAAGCTGGAAGGCTATGTGACCTCGCTAGGTCGTTTCATCTCCAAGCTGGGAGAGCGTGCCCTCCCATTCTTCAAGCTGATGAAAAAGAAGGGACCATTCGAGTGGACTCCGGAGGCCGACGCGGTGTTCCAAGACCTCAAGAAGTACCTCACCAGCCCGCCGCTGATGGTAGTGCCACGCCCCCTCGAGCCCCCGGTGATCTACCTGGCCGCCACGCCTCACTCGGCCAGAGCGGAGCTGGTGGCGGTCGGGAGGAGCGCCCGACCAAGGGCTCGTGGAGCAGCACCCCACAACCGGTTGGAACACAGCGGCTTCAGGATGGCACTCATGAGGCCTCGGCTACCCCAACAGAAGATGAAGCCCCTCAGGACGGAGCTCCGGAGGCCCCAGCTTCCCCAACCAGTGACCAAGCTCCTGAGGTTGTCGGGCCTCAGGAGGTACAACACGTCACCAACACTTCTGCCCTTGTCGAGCACCCAGTGTACTTCGTCAGCATGGTGCTGTGCGATGCACGGGCATGCTACCCCATGCAGCAAAAGCTCTTGCTCACGCTTCTCGTCTCCTCCCGCAAGCTGCGCCACTACTTCCAAGGCCACCCCATCAAAGTTGTCTCAGCTTACCCATTGGAGAGGGTGCTCAGGATCCCCAATGCGGCGGGGAGGGTCGCAGAGTGGACCATCGAACTACATGCGTTCCAGTTGGAGTTCAGCAGCACTAGAGTCATCAAGGGTGCGGCGCTTGCCGACTTCGTGGCGGAATGGACCGACGTTCCTAGCCAAGAAGTGGGCGAGGATCGATCCCTCTCACCGGGAAGCGAAGCACCAGACGGCTGTGTCATGTACTTCGACGGCGCATTCGCGCGACAGGATGCGGGGGCTGGAGCCGTCCTGATCTCGCCCACCCATGACAAGCTCTACTACACCGTGCCGATCTACTTCCAGCGGCGCGAGTAAGTCTCCAACAACATCGCGGAGTACGAAGGCCTGATTGTCAGGCTCAAGGCTGCGGCAGCCTTGGGAGTGAAGCGCCTCACCATCAAGGGCGATTCCCAGCTCCTCGTCAACTTCTCCAACAATGTATACGAGCCGAAGGACGATTACATGGAAGCATACCTTGCAGAGGTATGCAAAATTGAGAAACACTTCTTGGGCTTGGAACTGTAGCACGTGCTGTGCGGCACGAATAAGGAGGCAGATGACATCACCAAGAGGGCGTCCCGGCGCCTGCCTCAGGAGCCTGGCGTCTTTGAGGAGAGTCTCTTCAAGCCGTCAGCAGCCCCTCCTACTGCGGAACCAACATCACCTCAGGAGGAGCTCCCACCAGCCAACCTCTCAGGAGCCCCCACTTGCGGCCTGACCTCGGGAGCACATCTACTCCTCGCGCTTGAGCCTCAGGAGGGGTGCTGGACCGAGGAGTTCAAGGCGTATCTGCTTCAGGGAACCCTACCGGAGAAGGAAGAAGAGGCAGAGCGCATGGCTCGCCATGCCATGACTTACTGCCTTTGAGACGGTGAGCTCTACCGGAAGCGGCCAAACGACGTCTCTTTTTGGTGCATCTCCAGGGAGCAAGGGCCCGAGCTGCTGGCGGACATACATGGCGGAGACTGCGGCACTACTAGGAAAAGGGCTATAGATGATATGGCCACTAATGGCGCACCAGACATGTGGTGCGCCATTACTATATACTAATGGCGCACCATGTGTTGGTGCGCCATTAGTGTGAAAATACTAATGGCGCACCACATCCACGGTGCGCCATTAGTAAATATTTTTTTTCATTTTTTCAAAACTACTAATGGCGCACCGTGGGATGGTGGGCCATTAGTAGTTCAACTAGTAATGGCGCACCATCCCACGATGAGCCATTAGTAATTATGTTTCAATTTTTTTTCAAATTTTTTTTATTTTTATTTTTTTGAACTACTAATGGCGCACCACTCCCACGGTGCGCCATTACTAGTTGAACTACTAATGGCGCACCACTCACAGGTGCGCCATTAGTAATTTTGTTACAAATTTTATTTCAATTATTTTTTATTTTTTTTGAAAAACTACTAATGGCGCACGGTTGGGGTGGTGCGCCATTACTAGTTGAACTACTAATGGCGCACCACCCCCACGGTGCGCCATTAGTATCTTGGCCCATTCCACCGAATGCACCCCCCCAGTGGACCGCCTTTTCAGTTTTAAAAAATAAAAGAAAATGATGGAAATGTCAAAAAAATAAAATAAAATAAGTTTCCCATGTGATATGTGGTCTAGTTGTTGGGAAAATTAACAAATATGAATTTCGACTTTATTTGCAAAATCTCTCCGGAATTTCTTAAAATGGGCATAACTTTTGCATACGAACTCGAATGAAAAAGTTTTTTATATGAAAAATCATCTACTCGAAAAGTTACATCTGAATTTAATCGGGGGAACCCCGTTAAACATTTTCAAAATCCTCAAAAACCTAACAGAAAAAAGATACGGGGCTTTCAAGATCTAGAGGCAAAAAAATTCCAAATTTTTCAAACTTACTAGTGGCGCACCGGTTGCTAGGTGCGCCACTAGTAACAGAACAAAATATTGGTTTTGAATTTTTTTTTCAAAAAATGATTCGTAATATGACAGGGAAGTTTGAAATATTTTTCGAAATTTCATCATACTCATGAATATGAACAAAGTCCTAGACATCAACAAGGTTTAATAGGATTGATATGATAGATATATCAACAAGTGGCTGTTAATTGAGGTGGTGCTGGGGTTGGATAGAACCACGAAGTTAAGCGTGCTTGGGCTGGAGTAGTGTGAGGATGGGTGACCTTCCGGGAAGTTTGACCACTTAGTGCGATTTGACTTGAAATTAAGCATATTGACCTGAGATTAAGCCATAGTGACCCGAGATTGAAAAAAAAATTGAACATTTTTTTGAAATTTTTTGAAATTTTGAACATTTTTGAATTTTTTTTAAAAAATATTTCTGAAAAAATATTTGAAAAAAAATTGTTACTAATGGCGCACTTCTATGTGGTGCGCCATTACTAAGTCCGATAGTAATGGCGCACCGTGGCATATACTAATGGCGCACCACTGGTGCGCCATTAGTAAGTAGTAATGGCGCACCAACGGTGCGCCATTAGTAAAAATTACTAGTGGCGTGATGCTAGTGGCGCACCAGTAGTGCGCCATTAGTAGGCAAAACTGGTGCGCCACTAGTAGGCCTTTTTCTAGTAGTGCGGGCATCACTCTTCATCATGCACCCTCGTGGGCAAGGCATTCCGCACTGGATTCTACTGGTCCACGACGCTCAATGACGCTAACGGGCTGGTGAGATCTTGTGAAGCATGCCAATTCCATGCGAAGCAGATCCACCAGCCTCCTCAAGATCTCTAGACCATCCCGCTCTCGTAGCCGTTCGCGGTCTGGGGGCTGGATATCTTGGGCCCATTCCCTCGAGCGCCCGGGGGCTACCGCTACCTCTACGTCACCATCGACAAGTTCACCAAGTGGGCTGATAACCAACAAGTATAGGGGATCGCAACAGTTTTCGAGGGTAAAGTATTTAACACAAATTTATAGATTCGACACAAGGGAAGCCAAATAATATTTGAAGGTATTAGCAGCTGAGTTGTCAATTCAACCACACCTGCAGATTAATTATCTGCAGCAAGTGATCAGTGGCAAAGTAGTTTGATAGTTTTGATAGTAGTGACAACAGCAATAGTAATAGTAACAGTGATAGCAGTAATTTTGTAGCAAGTGTAACAGTGATGATAGCAGTAGTAACTTAGCAGAAACAATCTAGGATAAATTCGTAGGCATTGGCTCGGTGACTTGTTGGATGATATTCATCATGTGACTGTTATAACCTAGGGCGATACAGCACTAGCTCCAGCTCATCGATATAATGTAGACATGTATTCCGTAAATAGTCATACGTGCTTTATTAAAAGAACATGCATGACATCTTTTGTCCTACCCTCCCGTGGCAGCGGGGTCCATATTGGAAACTAAGCGATATTAAGGCCTCCTTTTAATAGAGAACCGGAACAAAGCATTAACACATAGTGAATACATGAACTCCTCAAACTACTGTAATCACCGGAAGAAGTCCCGGTTATTCTCACTCCAGAGTTACTTGATCATAACACATAGTAGCTGACTATAACTTGCAAGACCGGATCTAAAACATGGATATAATGATGAATTCATAAACGGTTCATATCTGATTTCATGGCACCCGGGCCCAAAGTGACAAGCATTAAGCATAGCAAAGTCATAACAACATCAATCTAAGAACATGCTGGACACTAGGGATCAAGCCCTAACAGAACTAACTCGATTACATGAAGAATCTCATCCAATCCTCACCGACCAGTGAGCCTACGAAGGAATTACTCACTCCCGGTGGGGAGCATCATGGAATTGGCAATGAAGATGGGTTGGTGATGACGAAGAACGAAGATCCCCCTCTCCGGAGCCCCAAACAGACTCCAGATTCGCCCTCCCGAGGAAGAACATGGCTTGGCGGCGGCTCCATCTCGTGGATCGCGATAATTCTTTCTCCCTGATTTTTTCTCTGAAAATACGATTTTATAGCGCCGGTTTCTGGTTCAGCGAGGCCACCAGGTGGGTACAACCCACCTGGGCGCGCCAGGAGAGGGGGGCGTGACTTGGTGGGTTGTGCCCACCCAGGGGCCCCTCTCCGATAGGTCTTGGCTCCAAAAATTCTTATTTATTATATAAAAATTCCGCGTGAAGTTTTGTTCCATTCCGAGAACTTTTATTTCTGCACAAAAACAACACCATGGTAGTTGTGCTGAAAATAGCGTCAGTCCGGGGTTAGTTTCATTCAAATCATGCAAATTGGAGTCCAAAACAAGAGAAAAAGCGTGAGAAAAAGTAGATACGTTGGAGACGTATCAACTCCCCCAAGCTTAAACCTTTGCTTGTCCTCAAGCAATTCAGTTGATAAACTGAAAATGAGAAAGAAAAACTGTTACAAACTCTTTTGCTCTTGTTTGCATAAATAAGCTTATACAACACCCAGGTTTTCAGCTAGCATTATAACTAATCATGTCGACAATAACACTTAAAGATTATAGTGACTCATCTCAATGACATAATCAGCTAGCGAGCAATAATAAGATATTTCAAACGTCAACACATTGTCAAAACAACCATGATATAATATGACAATAGTGGTATCTCGCTAGCCCTTTCTGAGACTGCAAAACATAAATGCAGAGCACCTCCAAAGTTCAAGCAGCGACTAAACATTGTAATTCATGATAGAAAATATCCAGTCATGATGCACCCAACATTAGCTACACACAATGCATAGATCGTGACAGCTGTGCTCTACTTAGTTTCTGGCGCTTGTTTTAGAAGGTGATGACACAACATATTAGTAAATAGATCGTCCCTTCCCTGAGGGAAGCAGTGATTTGCAGAGGTGCCAGAGATCAATTTCTAAAACCGAGATAAATGATATTTTGAGACATGCACCCTTCTTATTCACTTCACGACCATCACTTATCAACATCTTCCATGCTAAGCACGCTAGTGGCGGTTCCTAAGCGGTAAAAGTAATGGTTTTGACTCCATTGGGAGTTTTTGTTTGATTATTTCAGAGATGAACTTTTTTTTTCATGTTTGCAGTTTGGGACTGGGCATCCATATTACCGCCCTTTTCTCATGTGATGGCGAGTGAATAAACACTCGATCTGAGAATAACCCGCTTAGCATGGAAGATACCGACCACCTCCTGTCATTCCATGAACGATCCAGGTACACAAAACGGATATTTTTTTAGAAGTTTTTAGAGGTGGCACATGCAAATTTACTTAGGCGGCAGGGTAATAGCATATATAGGTAGCTATGGTGGAATCTTCTGGGATAACTTTGGCTTCAAGTTTTATGATGTACAAGCAGAATTCCCACTTAGTACAGGCGAAGGCTAGCAATTTAGATTGAGAAGCAGCCAGCTAGAGAGAAACAACGATCATAACCATGCATTATGCGTAAGAAACATTGGACACTTGCATGAGTAGGATATGGACACCATGAACATAAATATCATAGAGGCTATGTTGGTTTTGATTCAACTACATGTATAAACATGTGCCAAGTCAAGCCACTCGAACATTTAGAGGAGGATACCATATCATCATACTACATCACAATCATTTTAACACTATGTTGATATCCAAGATAAATCATTATCAACTCCCAGCTACTTATACATGGCATGAGAAACTATAATCTCTAATTGTCATTGCAAACATGTTTAATCATAACGGGCTGAAGCATGGATATTAGGTTAAACATATTTGCACACATAGAACAAGTCGAGTTCATACCAATTTCTCTCTGCCACGGCCAGTTCATCGGATGTCGTCATTATTGCCTTTCACTTGCACGACCGGACGATATGAAAATAATAATGGTGCAAGAGTGCCATGGAGTAAGCTGCAATCTTCAAACATTTTATTCAACAGGAGAAGACAAGGTAAAATGTGCTCTTTATTTGTTCAACAATTATTCATATGAGAGCCACTCAACATTTTCATCGTTGTCTTCTCCTCGGCACAACTCGAATAAAAAGAAAAGAAGTTCAGAGAAACACACTGAAATATTTTTGGAGTTTTTGGGTTTCTTGAACAAGCAATAAAAGGGAAAAGAAAAAACAAGAAAAACTATTTACACGGGAAAGCTCCCAACAGGCAGAAGAAGAACAAGGAAATCTTTTTGGGATTTCTTTTTAATACTGCTACTAAGCATGCATAGAAAGTAAATTGACTACAACTAATTTTTTTGGTTTTTCTAAAGTTTTTCAAACACACAAGAAGAAAGCAAGAAAATAAATCTAAGCATGGATGATACAATGAAAAAGAATGAACACGGACAAATAGAATGATATGTAGACATGGATGTAAAGTCGGTGGGAACACGTACTCCCCCAAGCTTAGGCTTTTGGCCTAACTTGGTAGTCAATCAGTAGCCTGGAGGGTAGTAGTCGGCGTGGTAGCTCACGAAGGCTCTTGGTGCAGACGCCTCGGCCTGCCGTGCTGCCTCTACTGCTGCGTTGTGAGCTCGGGCCTCGCTCTCAAGAACAAAATATCTTCCTTTGTTGTGATAGTCAAAAAGAGAAGGCGCAGGCAAATATGTGTGCACAACATATTTTTGGTTAAACAATAGATTATCGTCAAGTTATCAATGTCGGAGTAATGGGCCACGGGTAGCCTAACCCGAGTCCCTGAACCTTTCAAGACATCGGGGCCGACTACGCCTCAGAGCCTCGAGATGAACTGCCGCCTTCTGATGGCCGGAAGGCCCAAGCGGCCGGCTGCCTGAAGGCGGCTAAGCTCCAGAAGGCGGCGCCAAGATGGGCCGACTCCTTGCAGGCGGCCTCCCGAGAGGCCGGCTTCTGGCAAGCGGCCCACGGCACCCTTAGAGTATGCGCCCCCAATAAGAAGACAAGACATGGTGAGGCTACAGTGTAGCCCATCACCCCCGTATCCAGGGCCGGGCGTGGCCACGGTGCTCCGTACGGGCGGAGATCTCAGCCCGGCGTGGCACTATTGCCACTCCACCCTTAACGGCATTGCCGGCAGGCGGAGCCCTGTTCCCACGACGGCCTGTCGGTACGGACTGCAGGCAGCGGGCCCTACTAGCAGCGAGAGCCCGGAAGATGGCGGAAGCCTGGCCTGTCGGACCCAAGGGAGGCCGGCCTCTAGCAGGCAGCCCGTTCCTTCCTCGGGACCCACGCTCCATTAACCGGATAAGACGCGGAGTGGCTACAGTGATCTCCCACTAGGCGGCAAGACTGTAGCCACGCTCCCCTAACCAAGCCTGCGTCATTAGCATGACAGCTAAAGTAATTAGCAGTCGGGAAGACCCGCGAGCGGCGGGAATGGCATGTCGGCTCCGTACCAGACTAGTCGGCGGGCCCCAGCAGCCGGCGGAGAAGCCGGCGACTAGAGACACTGACAGCCGGGCCCTACGCCCGGCTGGATTACCATTGTACCCCTGGGGGTAGGCCTATATAAACCCCCCAGGGCACCCATGCAAAGGGTTCCCAACCTGTTAGAACTAGACTCACACCTAGAGGAAGGAGAGAGCGTGCCTGCCTTCTTCTACCCGTAGCATACAGCTCGAGGAGCACGATCGTACTCACTAGTGCCTTAGTGATCATGCGGAGACCCCGCAGAGTAGGTCTAGGGGTGTTATCTCCAAGGAGAGCCCTGAACCTGGGTAAATTGCTCCGGCGTTCGTGTCTATGCCTCATCCCGCTTCCAGGTACCGGTGACGTTCTACTCGCAACCACCATGATAAGCCATCCTTTGGCATATGTCGCACCCAACCCCCGACAATCAACCTTTCCCTTCAGAATCTTATGTTCTTTTAAAGTGTCAAAATCTAAATACTGCGTGGGTAGGATAGGATCAAAGGGCAGAGGTGAAACACCTAGCCCTCGTGCTAAACGCGTGGCATAAATTACACCATAGAACCAGCCATTGTTAGCGCTGTGCTGAAGTCTGCATGCAACAATTGCTCCAAGGTTATAATTCCTTTCACTGGTGAGAGCGGTACGTATGAGGCTCAAGTCTGGAGCACAAAGCGTACTATAGTCTTGCTTGCCTACAATACATTTCCCATTAAATAATGCAAAGTACTGAATTGCGGGAAAATGAATGCTCTTTATTTTACCTTGTGTCACTCCCCTCCTTTCACCATAACAAAGACTAGTTAAGAATGTTTCGAACTCTACCTTTGGCGGTTTGTCAAGCGAACCCCAAAACGGGAGCTTGCAGTGATAACCAAATTCTCTAGCAAGATGGTAAATGGTCTATCATAAAGCATAAACGACACCCTAGACTCACGGGGAAATAATTTAAACTCTTTGACAAATGATTCAGTGGGAAGTTGGCGTTGTTCACACTTATGTGAAAGGTAGGGACCGAGACCGGCATTTTGAACATATTGCTCAAATTCCTCCGTAATGCCCACACGCATCATATATTCATCGCAAGGCCATAAGCATGTTTTGGTGGTGGCATCCCGTGTGGAACTTTCACTTGGTTCAACATAGGACCGGCGAGCAGAACTATCACTAGAAGATGCCCCCAAGGATCGTCTCCTCGAAGAGCTCCTTCCAAATAGGTTTATCATGTCAGCGTACAATTTCAAGCACCAATCCCCCGAAACAGTTTCAAAAACGGAGCTTCGAGCAAAGAGATCGAAATCCGCGGGTTTGAGAGCAAGAACACGGGAGAGAGAGCAATGGCGATTTTTTTCTGGAGGTAATTGATGATGTGGGATGAAGAGGTAAGTGAGGGGGCCCACATGGGGACCCCAACCCACCAGGGCACGCTTGGGGCTCCTGGCATGCCCAGATGGGTTGTGCCAACCTGGTGCACCTCACTCTGATATTATTTGCACCAGGAATTTAGAAATATTCAGAAAAAAATCGTGTAAAATTTTTAGGGCATTTTGAGAACTTTTATTTTTGGGTCAATTTTTATTGCATGGGAAATTCAGAAAATAGACAAAACATGGCATTTTATTTTTATTTAACTAATAAAAACAGAGAACAAAAAGTAAGGACAGAAGGTAGTGCTTACTAAATTCATCAACTTCATACCGCTCAAAAATGATCCATTAATAAGGTTGATCAGGTCTTGTTAACAACCACTTTCGCTTAGCATGAAACCGAAGAACTTTCGTAAATCACTAAGTTACCTGAATGGGGATATGCATTTCCCCAACAATAAGCATTTCATATTTCCTTTTGATAGTAGGTAAAGGTATTTGAAAACTTCCAATAGTGATTGTCGGAGATTTTTCAATAAAATTAATACCATTCACTTGGAATTGTTTCTTCAGAAAGTGCACCGTATGCTCATTACCATTGATATGAAAAGTGACCTTTCTTTTATTGCAATCAATAACAGCCCCTGCAGTATTCAAGAAGGTTCTACCAAGGATAATCGACATGTTGTCGTCCTCGGGCATCTCAAGTATAACAAAGTCAGTCAAAATAGTAACATTAGCAACAACAATGGGCACATCCTCACAGATACTGATAGGTATGGCAGTTGATTTGTCAGCCATTTGCAAAGATATTTCAGTGGGTGTGAGTTTATTCAAATCAAGTCTTTTATGTAAAGAGAAAGGCATAACACTAACACCATCTCCTAAATCACACAAAGTAGTTTTCACATAATTCTTTTTGATAGAGCAAGGTATAGTTGGTATTCCCGGATCTCCAAGTTTTTTAGGTACTCCATCTTTGAAAGTGTAATTAGCAAGCATAGTGGATATTGCAGCTTCCGGTATTTTTCCCTTGTTTGTAATGATGTTTTTCATATACTTTGCATAAGGAGGCATTTTCAAGATGTCAGTCAAGCGAGTACGCAAAAAGACTGGCCTCAACATTTCAGCAAAGTGTTCAAATTCTTCATCATCTTTACTTTTAGTTGACTTGGGTGGAAAAGGCATATGTTTTTGAACCCAAGGTTCTCTTTCTTTACCGTGTTTTCTAGCAACAAAGTCTCTTTTATCAAACCTTTTATTCTTAGGTTGTGGGCTATCAAGATCAACAGGTGGTTCTATCTCAACATCATGGTCTGGTTCTTTTTCATTATTTGTTTGAGTGTCTTCATGAACCTCATCATTATCCTTTTTATTATCACTAGGTGAGTGTTCATTACCAGATTGAGTTTCAGCATCTGAGATAGAAGTTTCATTATCATTATCAGGAGGTTTTTATATTTCAGGTTCACTAGAAGTATGCAAAGTCCTATCATTTTTCTTTTTATTCTTAGAAGGACTTGGTGCACTTGTGTTACCTCTTTGTGAATCTTGTTCAATTCTTTTTGGGTGTCACTCAAGATAAAGTGGTTCCTGAGTCATTTTACCTCCTCTTGTTGCAACTCTAACAGCAAAGTCATGCATATTATGATTCATTTCATCAAGCAATTCTCTGTGTGATTTAGCAACTTGTTCTAACTGAGTTTGAACCATAGAAGCATGTTTTCCAACACCTCTAACATCATTTGATATTCCAAATAACAGGTCACTCAAGTGAGCAATCATATCAGAATTATATTTCAATTGTTTCATTTGCATTGAAGTGATCTTGTTTTCTAATATAGTTTTCAAACTCATAATGGCATTGACTAGGATGCATATGGTGAGGATTATCATTATCATTGAACTTCATAAGAGAATTTACCTCTACCACCTTAGGCAGCGGTGGTGTAGTAAGCCCATGTATTTCTTCAATAGGAGGTAAATTTTTAACATCCTCAGCTTTAATACCTTTTTCCTTCATAGATTTCTTTGCCTCTTGCATATCTTCGGGACTGAGATATAATATACCCCTCTTCTTCGGAGTGGGTTTAGACGGTGGTTCAGGAATAGTCCAACCATCATAATTTTTCAAGACATGATTCAAATATTCTTCAGCTTGTCCAACAGTTCGTTCCATGAAAACACAACCAGCACAACTATCTAGAAAGTCCCTAGAAGCATGGGTTAGTCCATTATAGAAGATATCAAGTATTTCATTAGTCTTAAGAGGATGATTAGGCAAAGCATTAAGTAACTGGCAAAGCCTCCCCCAAGCTTGTGGGAGACTCTCTTCTTTAGTTTGCACAAAGTTAAATATTTCCGGTAAGGCAACTTGTTTCTTATGAGCAGGAAAATATTTTACAGAGAAGTAATAAATCATATCCTAGGGACTACGCAGACAACCAGGAGTAAGAGTATTGTACCGAGCTTTAGCATCACCCTTTAATGAGAAAGGAAATAATTTGAGAATAAAGTAATAGCGAGTTTTCTCATCATGAGTAAAAAGGGTGGCTATGTCATTCAACTTAGTAAGATGTGCCACAACAGTTTCAGTTTCATAACCATGGAAAGGATCAGACTCAACCAAAGTAATTAACTCTAGGTCGACAGTGAATTCATAATCCTTATCATCAATAAAGATAGGTGAAGTAGCAAACTTAGGATCACACTTCATTCTAGCATTCAGAGATTTTTGTTTATACTTGCGTAGTAATTTCTCTAGATCATCTCTATCATTGCAAGCAAGAATATCTCTAGTTGTTTCTTCACTCATAACATAACCTTCTGGTACCTTAGGCAATTCATATCTAGGAAGGCTAGTTCTAGCAGGTGTTTGAGGAGTTTCAGTTCAAGCTCATCATCAGATTCAACAAAATCATGTTGTATAACTCTAGAAATTTTTTATCAAGGAATTCACCAAGTGGCACATCATCATTATCAAGCAAGGTACTAGCATCATGATAAGCATCATTCATAGTAGAAGTAGCATCATCAATAACTTGCGACATATCAGAATTGATAGCATGTGGTGGTGTTGCAAGTTTATTCATAACAAAAGGTGAATCTAATGCAGAACTGGATGGCAGTTCCTTACCTCCCCTCGTCCTTGAGGGAAATATCTTAGTCTTAGTATCCTTTAGATTCTTCATAGTGATAATATGATAATAATCCCAAGTGACTCAACAAATATAGCTATGCTCCCCGGCAACGACGCCAGAAAAAGGTCTTGATAACCCACAAGTATAGGGGTTCGCAACAGTTTACGAGGGTAAAGTATTTAACCCAAATTTATAGATTCGACACAAGGGAAGCCAAAGAATATTTGAAGGTATTAGCAGCAGAGTTGTTAATTCAACCACACCTGGAGATTAATTATCTGTAGCAAGTGATCAGTGGCAAAGTAGTTTGATAGTAGTGACAGCAGCAATAGTAACAGTAACAGTGATAGTAGTAATTTTGTAGCAAGTGTAACAGTGATGATAGCAGAAGTAACTTAGCAGAAACAATGTAGGATAAATTCGTAGGCATTGGATCGGTGACTTGTTGGATGATATTCATCATGTGACAGTTATAACCTAGGGCGATACGGCACTACCTCCAGTTGATCGATATAATGTAGGCATGTATTCCGTAAATAGTCATACGTGCTTTATTAAAAGAACTTTCATGACATCCTTTGTCCTACCCTCCCGTGGCAGCGGGGCCCATATTGGAAACTAAGGGATATTAAGACCTCCTTTTTAATAAAGAACTGGAACAAAGCATTAACTCATAGTGAATTCATGAACACCTCAAACTACGGTAATCACCGGAAGAAGTCCTGGTTATTTTCACTCTGGGGTTACCGGATCATAACACGTAGTTGGTGACTATATCTTGCAAGATCGGATCTAAAACATGGATATAATGATGAATTCATAAATGGTTCAGATCTGAGTTCAAGGCACCCGGGGGCATAGTGACAAGAATTAAGCATAGCAAAGTCATAGCAACATCAATCTGAGAACATAGTGGATACTAGGATCAAGCCCTAACAATACTAACTCGATTACTTGATGAATCTCATCCAACTCCTCACCGACCAGCGAGCCTACGAAGGAATTACCCACTCCCGGTGGGGAGCATTATGGAATTGGCGATGGAGATGGGTTGGTGATGATGAAGAACGAAGATCCCCCTATCCGGAGCCCCAAACGGACTCCAGATCTGCCCTCCCAAGGAAGAATAGGGCTTGGCAGCGGCTCCCTCTCGTGGATCGCGATAATTCTCTCTCCCTAATTTTTTCTCAGAAAATAGGATTTTATAGCGTCAGTTTCAGGGTCAGCAGGGCCACCAGGTGGGTACAACCCACCTGGGCGCGCCAGGAGAGGGGGGCGCGCCCTGGTGGGTTGTGCCCACCCAGGGGCCCCTCTCCGGTAGGTCTTGGCTCCAGAAATTCTGATTTATTATATAAAAATTCCTCATGAAGTTTCGTTCCATTCCGAGAACTTTTATTTCTGCACAAAAACAACACCATGGTAGTTCTTCTGAAAACAACGTCACTCCGGGGTTAGTTTCATTCAAATCATGCAAGTTAGAGTCCAAAACAAGAGGAAAAGCGTGAGAAAAAGTAGATACGTTCGAGACGTATCATGGGCGGAGGTGGAGGCCGTCCGCACCATCCAGCTGGTTCAACAGTCAAGTTCATCAAGGGCCTCATGAGCCGGTTTGGGGTTCCTAATCGCATCATCACCAACAACGGCTTGCAGTTCACAAGCAACCTATTCAAAACACATTGTGCTAACCTTGGAACGCAAATATGCTACGCCTCAGTGGCACACCCCAGGAGCAACGGCCAGGCTGAGCACGCCAACGCAGAGGTCCTGAGATGCCTCAAGGCAAGAACCTTCAGGAAGAGGCTCAGGCCTGCGGCAGGGGCTGGCTGGACGAGCTCCAGTCCATGCTGTGGTCCATCCGCACCACCACGACCAAGCCAACAGGCGAAACTCCATTCTTCCTTGTCTATGGAGCTGAAGCGGTTCTCCCTCACGAGGTCAGCCATCACTCCGCGTGGGTCTTGGCATTTTACGAGGCACGCCAGGATGCCTCGCGGGGGATGGACCTCGTGCTGGGGGAGGAACACCGCCGTCAAGCCGCGCTCCGAGCAGCAAGGTACCAGCAGGCGCTGCGGCGGTACCACTGCCGCAGCGTCCGCTCCAGGACGCTCGAGGTGGGTGATCTCATCCTGAGGTGGGTGCTCTCCAGGGAGGGGCTGCATAAGCTCTCACCCATGTGGGAGGGCCCGTTCAGGATCGCCCGTGTCTCCAAGCCTGGTGCCTTGCGCCTGGTGACGCAGGACGGGATCCCCATCCAGAACGCCTGGAACATCTAGCACCTCCAGAAGTTCTACGCACGAAGCAAGGCCACGTGCCTGTGCAAGTCTCCGCTCGTGACATTCTCACGTAATAATGAGTGGGGCTGTACACGCACCGGAGTCTCCAGAGTGTTGCCCGCGGGCCTCACGGGGGCTCCCTCCCACGTCCTAGTGGCAGTACTTAGCTCCGCGCTGGTGAGAAGACTAGACTAGGTGTCGGACACGCCTGTTCTTTTGCTTGCTTTCTGTATTGGTTTGCAACTTTTTAATGGAATTTGGAGTTTCCGCATTCTTTTTCGTTCGCCGAGTTGGAATTTTTCTCCTCTTACTTCGCTCGCCTCTTAGTCTTGGCCCAAGAAGAGAAGCAGTTGCCCGTCACTGCTCCTCACATGTCACGCGCGCGGGGGCTAGGCAGGTGTGTGCGTTTGGGTTCGCTCGCACCGCAAACGCACCTCGCCGAAGCCTCGGCTTCTTTAATCCTCACGAGATGCTCTTGAATGAGCTCGTGGGCTTGTGCACCCTCTTAAGTCCGTTCCTCCAGGCAGTGCGACGCGGTGTACCAGCCCCAACCAACCCATGCTTGGGGGCTCGCGCAAGGAAGAATGAGATGCCCCGCCAAGCTTTCTAATAACTCTGCAGGTTTACAACGCCTCCCGAGCCTTGACAGCTCCTGAGTCGTTAGGGAGGGAGCTCCGCCGGACGGTTCTGGAGAGGTGCGCCCTCGCGAGGCAGGAAGCTGCCGCAAGCATATCAAGCTAAGTTACCCAAACTGCACCTACTCTGAACACAGATATCACAGCATAACATCAAAATAATAAGCATAACATAGTGGCATAAGTGCCATAGTTCATTACACACCCCAGCAGGGCCCTCTACTTTTTTCAAAATGCAGGAGGAAGGAAAGGTTAAACAAAAGTGGCCCATGCGGCCGCAGCAACTCCTGAAGCTAGGCTCCGGCAGCCCCGGACTCAACCCGAGTCCTCCTCCCGCTTCACCAGAGCACGGCGGCGAGACAACCTGTCGCCTTCCCCGATCCGAGCCCAGCAGCGAGGCGGCTGATCAAAGCCACCACTGCTAGTGCTCTCGCCGGAGGAGAAGCCGCCGCCATTGGGGGAGGCGCGGCCATCGCCAAGGGCAAGCTCACCCTCGTCGTCGTCGCGGCCGTCGTCAAGGCCAAGCTCATCGTCGCTGCTGCCATCCTCGGGGCAGCACCTAGCGTGGCGGCCGTCCACCCTGAACACCCTCATGTAAAGGGTCGCGAGGTCGTCGTACTTGAAGTGGAGTGTGCACCTTCTACTCAGGCCTCATGCACGGGCGAACGCCTGCCAACCGCGGGTCAAGGCCACGTTACTTGCGGCGGTGACCTCGACCCCGACCCACGAGGCCCTGCTGTAGCAGCCGTTAGCCTGCAGCCAGAGGCCCTCAAGCCCCATGGCCGGCAACTCACCGGCAAAGGAGCACGGAAGCTGGAGCCAGGAGCCGGCGGACCTCTCTATCGGATTCGGGATTCCAGCAAACCCTTATGAGGTTCGAACTCTGGGGTGCGCACGAAGAACTCTCTCTCTCTCTAGTTCACTCACTCAACGATCTCACGGCCTAGCTCGACGGACCAAAGGAATACGAGACGCGGAGGTTTATACTGGTACGGGCCACCGTGTGGTGTAATACCCTACTCTAGTGTGGTGATGGTGGATTGCCTCGAGGGCTAAGGATGAACTAGTACAGCGGATGAACAGCCTCCTGAGGAGAGGTGTTCTAGAGCTCAATGAGCTGGTGAGATGGCCTTGATGGAATGGATCCAATCCTAGATGAGATGCCTCCTACGGTGGTGGCTAGTCCTATTTATAGAGGCGCTGGTCCTCTTCCCAAAAGTTAGGCGGGAAGGGATCCCAGAACAGCCAAGTTTGAAGGGGGGCAACTAGTACAAGCTCTCCTGACAAAAGGTGGTCTTCGCCTGCCAAAGGCTCTGGTGGTGACGCTTTTGTGGGCTCCGTGGTGACCTCCGTCCTGCCGTCCTGGTGGTCTTGGTCTTGTTGCACCGATATGGAAACCTTTGCCTGATCTCTCGGGACTCCTCGCCTGCGCCTACCTCTTTAGCACCAAAGAGGAAACTGGTACACTGCGCCCACTGGTGCCCGCCTGGCCTTGGTCGTCATGGCTCACGTCACGTGAACCTCATGAGGTGCCCCTTGCATAGATATCTTTGCTTCTCGGGACACACCCTAGCGAGGCCGCTCCCAGGGAGGTCTTGGCGTCGTCCGCCTCGCGAAGCTTGGCCCGTCGCGAGGGTCTCGAGTAGTTGTTGTCGAAGCTGGGCTGTACTGGGCTGTTGGTGGAGCCATGACATGGGCCGCAGGCAGGAAAGTATGGGTACCCCTGTTCCCAGGATGCCGACAGTAGCCCCCGGGCCCAAGGCACGCTCGGACTTGGCTTCGAGGCGAAGCCAAAGGGCAGGTGCGGTGCACCGCAGGCCCTAATCACCTGCGGCCTCGGTCAACGCGTGGCGATCGATGGTACATGGGTGCCTCCACTTCCCCACGCGGTGTTGATATCTGCCAGGCTAGGTGGCCACCATTGTCGGCACAGCCCCACCTCCATCGCTAGCAGCGCACACCCCAAACTCTTCCGCCTTCTAGAAAATAGCGGTCTCCTTCTCCGACCCGACCAGGATCCAACCCTCTCCATCGCCATGGCGCCGAGCCGGAAGAACAAGTGGAAGAAGAAGCCCCAAGCCTCAGCCGAAGTGTCGCCGGCCTTTGAGCCCGCCGATGAGCGGTAGGTGGTGCTCAACCAGGAAGGGATGGACAAGGTTCGCTCAGCGCTCGCCGCCAACTCCAATGAGTGGGGGCGATGGTGGCTTGGCCTGCATCCCGCGCTGCAATTGATAGGACGGCCACTGAGATCCCCATCCATCTTCACGCCCTCTGGGCTGGCCTGATTCCCCCTTTCTCCGCCTTCTTCAATGCCATGCCCTCTCACTACCAAGTCAATGCTCTCCACTTGGATCCCCAGTCCATCATTCTCCTTGCCCTCTTCGCCTTCGTCTGCGAGGCCATGGTGGGCATTGCTCCCTCCGTGGCTCTGCTTTTCCATTTCTTCTCGCTGCGTCTGACTGATGCCCGACAGCGCTCGGGATGCTTGAGCTTCCAGGCCGTGGTGGCGACGGCTGGCTCGGGGATCGACTTCGAGCTCACGCCGGTTGCGAGTGGATTCCGGAAGTGGTGGGTGTTTGTGGACGCCGGCGTGCTCAGCCCCCTGCTCTTGCTAACAATGTCACCAGCTGCTCCCACCTCTAGCCGCGGGCATGCGAGGCTCGCAGACCCGCGGCTCGCCCACATCTGGCGTCGGCTGGCCAGGCTGAAGGATCTCGGGGTGACTGCACCCATGGTGGAAAGGAGTTCATCCGGTGCCGCATTGCTTCGCTCCAGCGCCACTCTAGACCGATGTTGACCTTCTCCGGCAGCAAGGACCCCATAAGGCTTCACGCGCCCGAGCTTCCTCCTGAGGTGCAACAGACTTTACTTGAGCTCCTGACAGGTGACCCGACACCAGCCAATCTGCGGGAGGAGGGTTGCCTCTTGTACTGCTGCTCAAATAAGGTGGAGTTCGTGAGGTAGATGCCCCCATTCGATCAATGGGGACTGCGCCCGGTCGGCCTTGAAGGGCGTCGCGAGAGCCCTGTCTTCGTGGTTGCCTTGCCCGCTGCCAGCGCGACGCTCACCCTGGAAGTGGGCGCAGAGGGGCGACTGCTGTCCAACCCTAGCGACACGGCTGCTGACGAAACGACGTCGCTCGGGGCTCCTGAAGTGACCACCCCTGGGGCTCGGGTGAGCCGCCCTGAGGAGGCGGCCGGAAGGCTGACGCCGTACGATGCTCCCGAGGTGGAAGCCCCCGAGGCCCGGGCGGGCCGTCGCGAGGCGGAGGCTGAAAGGTCGATGCAGCCCGACACTCCTGAGGCCATCTCCTCACGGGCCACACCAGCTGCCCCTGGCACTGGTGATCGCACCCGGGGCTTCGGCCAGCTTCGCCTGAACTTTGAAGCTCTCCACAAGAGGAAGGGGTCTCCGAGCTGCACTGATGACGCATGCCGGCCATTGAAGCAGAGGAATTAAATTGCCATTTGACGGGTGAGTACCTTATCTTCGTAATTTCCTGAGTGCTGCATCTCCTCCTGACCGCAACTCTTTAGGGTCCCTTCGGCTGGAGCGGCGAAATCTCGTGAGAAGCAACCTCCACCCGCTCCGAACTCTCTAGTGGCCCTGAGTACCCCCTGTCAAACTACTGCGCGTGGCATGGAGCCTGGCGAGGAGGTGGACGTGCCGTCCTGACCCTGCGTTCTTGTTGTCCCTCCTTCGCCGTCCTGCCTGGGGTGCCTAAGGTGTGCCGAGGGCCCCTCCTGCTGGGCGGCCTCGGCCTTGGCCTCATCCTCGAGCAACGAGACCCTGCCCGGCAGGGCCTCCGCCAAGGCGCAGAAGGCAGCGGGGAAGGCGCCGGCCTCCGGCGCCCTGCTAGGAGCAGGTGAGTCACCTCGAGCTTCCTCAACGATCCCTGGTGAGGAGGACGGACCCGGCCATGCGTTTGAGCTTGCGCGGGGGCGCGGCGCTGTCTGTCATGAGCTCTTCCGGGAGGCGATGGGTGCGCTAAGCCGGCTCGGGGAAGAGCTTGTGGATGTTGATGCCCGCCTTGAGATAGAGAGCCTCCGGCTGGCGGACGAATTGCATCAACTAAAGGTGGCCATCAACCTCTGGCGTCTCCAATGCGAGCGTGCTAGCGTGAAGGCTGAGGCAACCCTTGCGACCTCGCGGGAAGCCAGCGCCCGGGCCTTGGAAGAGGCCAGGGAGGCCGATCACCGCCGCGAGGTCACCGAGGAGCGCGAACGGGAGCTCCAGGCCCTGAACGCTGCCTTGGAGCAGCAGGTCGAGGCGCGCATGACCGTCTTGGCGTCGATGAGGGGGCGCCTTCCGAAGAGAAGGAGATCTTGGAGCGCGAGCAGGAGCTGCTGCTGGAGGCCTCGGAGCGCAGCTTCGAGCTTAAACAGTTGGAGATGAGGGACTGCTAGGTGGCCTGGCTGAGGACAGCGTCGACGTGCGCGAAGCCTGGATCCGGGAGGTGGTCGACCGTAGGGTGGCGAAGGCTCGCGCGGATCCTGCCAATGAGCACGCCTGAAGTTGAAGCTCCTGGAGGCCAAAGCTGATGGAAGGACCACCGCCCTCAGGTCAAGGCTGGAAAAGGCGGAGCAGCGCGAGAGGTCCGCCATGGCGGCCCTGGCCTCTTCCCAGGCCGACCTGACCTCCGCTCATGCTGAACTACTCTCGCTCCAGCAGCAGGTTGATGCCGCCGCGTCCCTCGCGCAGCAGAACAGGCAAGAGGCGTGTTGTCGGCACACGTTGCAGCGCGAGCACGCTCCCATGCTCCAGGCCCTCAGGGTGAGGGCCAACCGGGCCCTGGGCGCCATCTGCGAAGAGTGCGCTCCTCATCCCCACGCGGAAGACTATGCCAGCCATCTCCGGGCTGCTACCTCTTGAGCATGCGTTGGTTTTTCCTTGAAGAGGAAAGGGTGATGCAACAAAGTAGCATAAGTATTTCCCTCAGTTTTTGAGAACCAAGGTATCAATCCAGCAGGAGACTACATGCAAGTCACCTAGTACCTGCACAAACAATCAAGAACCTTGCAACCAATGCGATAAAGGGGTTGTCAATCCCTTCACGACCACTTGCAAAAGTGAGATCTGATAAAGATAATAAGATAAATATTTTTGGTATTTTGGTTGTATAGACTGGAAAGTAAAGATTGCAAAATAAAATAAATAGTAAACTAGAATTGTAGATCGGAAACTTATATGATGGAAAATAGACCCGAGGGCCATAGTTTTCACTAGTGGCTTCTCTCATGATAGCATATACTACGGTGGGTTAACAAATTACTGCCGAGCAATTGATAGAAAAGCGCATAGTTATGATAATATCTAGGCATGATCATGAACATAGGCATCACGTCCGTTTCAAGTAGACCGAAACAATTCTGCATCTACTACTATTACTCCACCCATTGACCGCTATCCAGCATGCATCTAGAGTATTAAGTTCATAAGAACAGAGTAACGCATTAGGCAAGATGACGTGATGTAGAGGGATAAACTCAAGCAATATGATATAAAACCCATCTTTTTATCCTCGATGGCAACAATACAATACGTGCCTTGCTGCCCCTGCTTTCACTGGGAAAGGACACCACAAGATGGAACCCAAAGCCAAGCATTTCTCCCATTGCAAGAAAGATCAATCTAGTAGGCCCAACTAAACTGATAATTCGAAGAGACTTGCAAAGATATCAAATCATGCATATAAGAATTCAGAGAAGAATCAAATATTGTTCATAGATAATCTTGATCATAAACCCACAATTCATCGGATCTTGGCAAACACACCGCAAAAAGTATTACATCGAATAGATCTCCAAGAACACCGAGGAGAACTTTGTATTGAGAACCAGAGAGAGAGAAGAACCATCTAGCTAATAACTATGGACCCGAAGGTCTATGGTAAACTACTCACACATCATCGGAGAGGCTATGGTGTTGATGTAGAAGCCCTCCGTGATCGATTCCCCCTCCGGCGGAGCGCCTGAAAAGGCCCAAAGATGGGATCTCATGGGTACAGAAGGTTGCGGCGGTGGAAAATTGATTTCGTGGCTCCCCTGGATGTTTTCAGGGTATAAGAGTATATATAGGCGAAAGAAGTAGGTCGGTGGAGCTACGAGGGACCCACGAGGGTGGAGGGCGCGCCTACCTCCCTGGGCGTACCCTCCTGCCTCATTGCGTCTCTAACTTCCACTCCAAGTCTCCTGGATTGCGTTTGTTCCAAGAAAGATCCTCGCGAAGGTTTTGTTCCGTTTGGATTCCGTTTGATATTCCTTTTCTGTGAAACACTGAAATAGGGAAAAAAACAGCAACTGACACTAGGCCTCCGGTTAATAGGTTTAGTCCCAAAAATAATATAAAAGGGCATATTAAAGCCCATTAAACATCCAAAATAGATAATATAATAGCATGGAACAATAAAAAATTATAGATACGTTGGAGACGTATCAGCATCCCCAAGCTTAATTCATGCTCTTCCTCGAGTAGGTAAAGGATAAAAACAAATTTTTTGATGTGGAATGCTACCTAACATAATTTTCAATGTAATTTTGTTTATTGTGGCATGAATGTTCAGATCCATAAGATTCAAAATAAAAATTTAATATTGACATAAAAACAATAATACTTCAAGCATACTAATAAAGCAATCATGTCTTCTCAAAATAACATGGCCAAAGAAAGTTATCCCTATAAAATCGTATAGTCTGGCTATGCTCTATCTTCATCACACAAAATATTTAAATCATGCACAACCCCGATGACAAGCCAATCAATTGTTTCATACTTTTGATGTTCTCAAACTTTTTCAATCTTTACGCAATACATGAGCGTGAGCCACGGATGTAGCACTGTAGGTGGAACAGAATGGTGGTTGTCAAGAAGACAAAAAGGAGAAGATAGTCTCACATCAACTAGGCGTATCAACGAGCTATGGAGATGCCCATCAATAGATATCAATGTGAGTGAGTATGGATTGCCATGCAACGGATGCACTACAGCTATAAGTATATGAAAGCTCAACAAAAGAAGCTAAGTCGGTGTGCTTCCGACTTGCTTGCTAGCGAAGACCTAGGGCAATTTGAGGAAGCCTATCATTGGAATATACAAGCCAAGTTCTATAATGTAAAAATCCCACTAGTATAAAAGTGACAACATAGGAGACTCTCTATCATGAAGATCATGGTGCAACTTTGAAGCACAAGTGTGGTAAAACGATAGTAGCATTGTCCCTTCTCTCTTTTTCTCTCATTTTTTATTTGGGCCTTTCTCTCTTTTATGGCCTCTTTTTTCGTCCGAAGTCTCATCCCGACTTGTGGGGGAATCATAGTCTCCATCATCCTTTCCTCACTAGTACAGTGCTCTAATAATTATGATCATCACACTTTTATTTACTTACAACTCAACAATTACAACTCAATACTTGGAACAAAATATGACTCTATGTGAATGCCTCCGGCGGTGTACCGAGATGTGCAATGAATCAAGAGAGACCTGTATGAAAATCATGAACGGTGGCTTTGCCACAAATACGATGTCAACTACATGATCATGCAAAGCAATATGACAATGATGGAGCGTGTCATAATAAACGGAATGGTGTAAAGTTGCATGGCAATATATCTCCAAATGGCTATGGAAATGCCATAATAGGTAGGTATGGTGGCTATTTTGAGGAAGGTATATGGTAGGTGTATGATACCGGCGAAAGGTGCGTGGTATTAGAGAGGCCAGCAATGGTGGAAGGGTGAGAGTGCGTATAATCCATGGACTCAACATTAGTCATAAAGAACTCACATACTTATTGCAAAAATCTATTAGTTATCGAAACAAAGTACTACGCGCATGCTCCTAAGGGTATAGATTGGTAGGAAAAGACCATCGCTCGTCCCCGACCGCCACTCATAAGGAAGACAATCAATAAATAAATCATGCTCCGACTTCATCACATAACGGTTCACCATACCTGCATGCTACGGGAATCACAAACTTTAACACAAGTATCTCTCAAATTCACAACTATTCAACTAGCATGACTCTAATATCACCATCTTCATATCTCAAAACAATCATAAGGAATCCAACTTCTCATAGTATTCAATGCACTTTATATGATAGTTTTTATTATACCCATCTTGGATGCTCATCATATTAGGACTAATGTTATAGCCAAAGCAAATTACCATGCTGTTCTAAAATACTCTCAAAATAATATAAGTGAAGCATGAGAGATCAATAATTTCTACTCCCTCCATCCCATAATGTAAGACGTTTTTTGACAGTACACTAGAGTCAAAAAACATCTTACATTATGGTACGGAGGGAGTATAAAATAAAACCACCACCGTGCTCTAAAAAGATATAAGTGAAGCACTAGAGCAAAATTATCTAGCTTAAAAGATATAAGTGAAGCACATATAGTATTCTAATAAATTACGATTCATGTGTATCTCTCCAAAAGGTGTGTACAGCAAGGATGATTGTGGTAACTAAAAATCAAAGACTCAAATCATACAAGGCGCTCCAAGCAAAACACATATCATGTGGTGAATAAAAATATAGCCTCAAGTAAAGTTACCAATAGATGAAGACGAAAGAGGGGATGCCTTCCGGGGCATCCCCAAGCTTATGCTTTTGGTTGTCCTTGAATTTTACCTTGGGGTGCCTTGGGCATCCCCAAGCTTAGGCTCTTGCCACTCCTTATTTTAAAATCCATCAAATCTTTACCCAAAAACTTGAAAACTTCACAACACAAAACTTAAACAGAAAATCTCATGAGCTCCTATAGTGTAAGAAAACAAACCACCAATTTAAGGTACTGTAATGAACTCTATTTATATTTGTGTTAAACCTACTGTATTACAACTTCTTTATGGTTCATACCCCCCGATACTAGCCATAGATTCATCAAAATAAGCAAACAACACACGAAAAACAGAATCTGTCAAAAACAGAGCAGTTTGTAGTAATCTGTATCAAACGAATACTTCTGGAAGTCCAAAAATTCTGAAATAAATTATTGAACGTGAGGAGTTTGTCTATTAATCATCTGCAAAAAGAATCAACCTAAAATATCTCTCCAGTAAAAAATGGCAGCTAATCTCGTGAGCGCTAAAGTTTCTGTTTTTTACAGCAACATCGCAAAGACTTCACCAGGTCTTCCCAAAGGTTCTACTTGGCACAAACACTAATTAAAACATAAAACCACATCTAAACAGAAGCTAGATGAATTATTTATTACTAAACAGGAAACAAAAAACAAGGAACAAAAATAAAATTGGGTTGCCTCCCACAAGCGCTATCGTTTAACGCCCCTATCTAGGCATAAAAACAAGAATAGATCTAGGTGTTATCATCTTTGGTATGCAATCCATATGTGGCTCTCATCATAGATTCATAAGGTAATTTTATTTTATTTCTAGGAAAGTTTTCCATGCCTTTCCTTAATGGAAATTGTAATCTAATATTTCCTTCTTTCATCTCAATAATTGCACCGATCATTCTAAGGAAAGGTCTACCAAGAATAATTGGACATGTAGGATTGCAATCTATATCAAGAACAATCAAATCTACGGGCACATAATTCCTATTTGCAACAATAAGAACATCATTAATCCTTCCCATAGGTTTCTTAATGATGGAATCCGCAAGATGCAAATTTAAAGAACAATTATCAAATTCACGGAAACCTAACACATCACACAAAGTTTTGGGAATCGTGGAAACACTAGCACCCAAATCACATAAAGCATAGCATTCATGATCTTTAATCTTTAATTTAATAGTAGGTTCATACTCATCATAAAGTTTTCTAGGGATAGAAATTTCTAATTCAAGCTTTTCTTCATAAGATTGCATTAAAGCATCAACGATATATTTAGTAAAGGCCTTATTTTGATCATAAGCATGAGGAGAATTTAACACGGATTGCAACAAGAAAATACAATCTATCAAAGAGCAATTATCATAATTAAATTCCTTGAAATCCAAAATAGTGGGTTCATTGCTATGTAAAGTTTTGACCTCTTCAATCCCACTTTTATTAATTTTTGCATCAAGATCTAAAAACTCCGAATCATTGGGATGCCTTTTAACTAAAGTTGACTGATCTCCAGTCCCATCTTTATCAAGCTTCATATTGGAAAACAAAGATTTAATATGAGACACATCAATCACTTTTAGATCTTCATCATTATTACCCTCTAGCTCTTCCGGTTTAGCAGCCATCTTATTAACTAAAGTGGCCTGCTTATCCGAAATTTGACCTACTAAATTTTCAAGATGAGCTAACTGAGATTTCAAACTATAAAATGTTGGGAATATGCCCTAGCGGCAATAATAAAATAGTTATTATTATATTTCCTTGTTCATGATAATTGTCTATTGTTCATGCTATAATTGTGTTATCCGGAAACCGTAATACATGTGTGAATACATAGACCACAACATGTCCCTAGTGAGCCTCTAGTTGACTAGCTCGTTGATCAATAGATGGTTACGGTTTCCTGACCATGGACATTGGATGTCGTTGATAACGGGATCACATCATTAGGAGAATGATGTGATGGACAAGACCCAATCCTAAGCATAGCACAAGATCGTGTAGTTCGTCAGCTGGAGCTTTTCCAAATGTCAAGTATCATTTCCTTAGACCATGAGATTGTGCAACTCCCGGATACCATAGGAGTGCTTTGGGTGTGCCAAACGTCACAACGTAACTGGGTGGCTATAAATGTGCACTACGGGTATCTCCAAAAGTGTCTGTTGGGTTGGCACGAATCGAGACTGGGATTTGTCACTCCGTATGACGGAGAAGTATCTCTGGGCCCACTCGGTAATGCATCATCATAATGAGCTCAATGTGACCAAGTGTTTGGTCACGGGATCATGCATTACGGTACGAGTAAAGTGACTTGCCGGTAACGAGATTGAACTAGGTATTGGGATACCGACGATCGAATCTCGGGCAAGTAACGTACCGATTGACTAAGGGAATTGTATACGGGATTGATTGAATCCTCGACATCATGGTTCATCCGATGAGATCATCATGGAACATGTGGGAGCCAACATGGGTATCCAGATCCCGCTGTTGGTTATTGACCGGAGAGTCGTCTCGGTCATGTCTGCATGTCTCCCGAACCCGTAGGGTCTACAGACTTAAGGTTCGGTGACGCTAGAGTTGTAGAGATATTAGTATGCGGTTAACCGAAAGTTGTTCGGAGTCCCGGATGAGACCCCGGACGTCACGAGGAGTACCGGAATGGTCCGGAGATAAATATTTATATATGGGAAGTCCTATTTTGGCCACCGGAAAATGTTCGGGATTTTTCGGTATTGTACCGGGAAGGTTCTAGAAGGTTCCGAAGTGGGGCCCACCTGCATGGGGGGACCACATGAACGTGGGTAGTGCAGGCAAGGCCCCACACCCCTGGTCAAGGCGCACCAAGATCCCACCTTAGAAGGAATAAGATCATATCCCGAAGGGATAAGATCAAGATCCCTAAAATGGGGGGATAACAATCGATGGGGAAGGGAAATGATGGGATTTCTTTCCCCCACCTTTGCCAACGTCCCACTGGACTTGGAGGGCAAGAAACCAGCCCCCTCCACCCCTATATATAGTGGGGAGGCGCATGGGAGCTGCACCCCAAGCCCTGGCGCCTCCCTCCCTCCCGTGACACCTCTTCCTCCCCGCTTGCGCTTGGCGTAGCCCTGCCAGGATCCCGCTACGTCCACCACCACGCCGTCGTGCTACTGGATATCCATCAACTTCTCCTCCCCCCTTGCTGGATCAAGAAGGAGAAGACATCCCCGCTCCATACGTGTGTTGAACGCGGAGGTGCCCTCCGTTCGGCGCTAGGATCATCGGTGATTTGGATCACGACAAGTACGACTCCATCAACCCCGTTCTCTTGAACGCTTCCGCGCGCGATCTACAAGGGTATGTAGATGCACTCCGCTCTCTCTCATTGCTAGATGACTCCATAGATTGATCTTGGTGATACATAGAAAATTTTAAATTTCTACTACGATCCCCTACAGTGGCATCATGAGCCAGGTTTATGCGTAGATTCTATGCACGAGTAGAACACAAAGTATTTGTGGGCGACGATTTGTTCAATTTGCTTACCGTTACTAGTCTTATCTTGATTCGGCGGCATTGTGGGATGAAGCGGCCCGGACCGACCTTACACGTACTCTTACGTGAGACAGGTTCCACCGACTGACATGCACTTGATGCATAAGGTGGCTAGCGGGTGTCTGTCTCTCCCACTTTAGTCGGATCGGATTTGATGAAAAGGTTCCTTATGAAGGGTAAATAGCAATTGGCATATCATCGTTGTGGCTTTTGCGTAGGTAAGAAACGTTCTTGCTAGAAACCCATAGCAGCCACGTAAAACATGCAACAACAATTAGAGGACGTCTAACTTGTTTTTGCAGGGTATGCTATGTGATGTGATATGGCCAAAAGGATGTGATGAATGATATATGTGATGTATGAGATTGATCATGTTCTTGTAATAGGAATCACGACTTGCATGTCGATGAGTATGACAACCGGCAGGAGCCATAGGAGTTGTCTTAATTTATTGTGTGACCTGCGTGTCAATGAAAACGCCATGTAATTACTTTACTTTATTGCTAACCGTTAGCCATAGTAGTAGAAGTAATAGTTGGCGAGACAACTTCATGAAGACACGATGATGGAGATCATGGTGTCATGCCGGTGACGAAGGTGATCATGTCGTGCCTCGAAGATGGAGATCAAAAGGCGCAAGATGATATTGGCCATATCATGTCACTTTATGATTTGCATGTGATGTCTGTCATGTTTACATCTTATTTGCTTAGAACGACGGTAGCATAAATAAGATGATCCCTCACTAAAATTTTAAGAAATGTGTTCCCCCTAACTGTGCACCGTTGCGAAGGTTCGTTGTTTCGAAGCACCACGCGATGATCGGGTGTGATAGATTCTAACGTTCGCATACAACGGGTGTTGACGAGCCTAGCATGTACAGACATGGCCTCGGAACACATGCGAAACACTTAGGTTGACTTGACGAGCCTAGCATGTACAGACATGGCCTCGGAACACAAGAGATCGAAAGGTCGAACATGAGTCGTATAGTAGATGCGATCAACATGGAGATGTTCACCGTTGATGACTAGTCCGTCTCACGTGATGATCGGACATGGCCTAGTCGATTCGGATCATGTATCACTTAGATGACTAGAGGGATGTCTATCTAAGTGGGAGTTCTTTAAATAATTTGATTAATTGAACTCATTGTCATGAACATAGTCTAAATTGTCTTTGCAAATTAAGTTGCAGATCAATAGCTCGTGCTTAAGCTCCCTGTTTTAATACATTCCTAGAGAAAGACTAAGTTGAAAGTTATTGTGAGCCATTGTGCGGACTAGGGCTGTAGTCTGAGGATTGTCCTCACTACTACACAGAAGGCTTCTGTTCTTGATGCACTGCTCGGTGTGCCAACCCCTCTAGCGTCGTCTGTGGATGTTGTGAACATCTGGCAGACACGTTCTGATGACTACTTGATAGTTTAGTGCGCCATCCTTTACGGCTTAGAGTCGGGGCTCCAAAAGCGTTTTGAACGCCATGGAACATATGAGATATTCCAAGAGCTGAAATTGGTATTTCAGGCTCATAGCCATGTTGAGAAGTTTAATACCTCTGACAAGATCTTTGCCTACAAGATGGAGGAGAATAGCTCAGCCAGTGAGCATGTGCTGAGAATGTCTGGGTACTTCAATCGCTTGAATCAAGTGGGAGTTAATCTTCCAGATAAGAGATTGATTGACAAAGTTCTCCTGTCGCTATCACCAAGCTACTAGAACTTCGTGATGAACTATAACATGCAGGGGATGGAGATGATCCTGGAGCAGTTCGCGGTAGGCCGCGGAAGTAGAAATGAAGAAGGAGCATCAAGTGTTGATGGTTAACAAGACCACTGGTTTCAAAGAAGGGAAAGGGCAAGTAGGGAAACTTCATGAATGGCAAGCCAGTTGACGCTCCAATGAAGAAACCCAAGAACCCAAACCCGAGACGAAGTGCTTCTATTAGGGGAACTGTCACTGGTAGCGGAACTGCCTCAAATACTTGGTAGATAAGAAGGCTGGCAACTTCAACAAAAGTATATTTGATATATGTGTTATTGATGTGTACCTTACTAGTACTCCTAGTTGCACATGGGTATTAGATACCGGTTCAGTTGCTAAGATTGGTAACTCGAAACAAAAGCTACGGAATAAACGGAGACTAGCTAGGGGTGAGGTGACGATGCGTGTTTGAAGTGTTTCCAAGGTTGATGTGATCACCATCGCACGCTCCCTCTACCTTCGAGATTAGTGTTGAACCTAGATAAATGTTGTTTGCATTGGTGTCTGCGTTGAGCATGAACATGATTAGATCATGTTTATTGCAATGTGGTTATCCATTTAAGTCAAAGAATAATGGTTATTCTGTTTACATGAATAACACCTTCTATGGTCATGCACCCCATGTGAATGGTTTATTCAATCTCGATCGTGGTGATACACATGTTCATAACATTGATGCCAAAAGATGTAGAGTTGATAATGATAGTACCACTTTTGTGGCACTGCCGCTTAAGGTCATATTGGTGTAAAGCGCATGAAGAACCTCCATGCCGATGGAGTTTTGGAGTCACTTGATTTTGAATCACTTGACACATGCGAGCCATGCCTCATTGGCGAGATGACTAAAACCCCGTTTTTTGGAACAATGGAACGGGCAAGTGACTTGTTGGAAATCATACATGCTGATGTGTGCGATCCGATGAGTGTTGACGCGTGCGGTGGATATCGTTATTTTCTCACCTTCACCAATGAATTGAGTATATATGGGTATATTTACTTAATGAAGCATAAGTCTGAAACGTTTGAAAAGTTCAAGCAATTTCAGAGTGAAGTTGAGAATCATCATAACAAGAAGATCAAGTTCCTGCGATCTGATCAAGGGAAAAGTATCCGAGTTGTGAGTTTGGCAATCACTAAAGACAAGGTGGAATCGTTTCACAGTTGATGCCACCTGGAACACCAAAGCGTAATGGTGTGTCCGAGCGTCGTAGTCGCACCCTATTGGATATGGTGCTTTCTATGATATCTCTTACCGATCTACCGCTATCGTTTTGGGGTTATGCATTAGAGACAGCTACATTCACTTTAAATAGGGCACCATCTAAGTCCGTGGAGACGACACCGTATGAACTATGGTTTGGCAAGAAACCTAAGGTGTTGTTTCTTAAGGTTTGGGGGTACGATGCTTATGTCTATAGGCTTCGGCCAGAAAAGCTCAAACCCAAAGCGGAAAATTGTGTCTTCATAGAATACCCAAACAAGACGATTGGGTATACCTTCTATCTTAGATCTGAGGGCAAATTGTTTGTTGCTATGAACAGGTCCTTTGTCGAGAAAGAGTTTCTCTCGAAAGAATTTAGTGGGAGGAAGATAGAACTTGATGAGGTTGTTGAACCTTCACTTCAATCGGAGAGTAGCGCAGCACAGAAAGATGTTTCTGTGGCACTTGCCTCAGTTGAAGAGAAAGCTAATGATGATGATCATGGAGCTTCAGATCAAGTTACTATCAAACCTCGTAGGTCGACAAGGGTGTATACAACTTCTGAGTGGTCACCCTGTCTTAAAGTTCATGTTGTTGGACAATGATGAACCTATGAGCTATGGAGAAGCGATGGTGGGCCCAGATTCCAACAAATGGCTAGGAGCCATGAAATCCAAGATAGGATCCATGTATGAGAACAAAGTATGGACTTTGGTGGACTTGCCCAATGATCGGCAAGCCATTAAGAATAAATGGATCTTTAAGAAGAAGACAGACGCTGATGGTAATGTCACCATTTATGAAGCTCGACTTGTCTCAAAGAAGTTTCCGACAAGTTCAAGGAGTTGACTGTGATGAGACTCTCTCAATCATAGTGATGCTAAAGTCTGTTAGAATTATGTTAGCAGTTGCTGAATTTTCATTTACGAAATCTAGCAGATGGATGTCAAAACAAAAGTTTCCTTGACGGTTTCCATGAGGAAAGGCTGTATGTGATACAACCAGAAAGTTTTTGTCGATCCTAAGGATGCTAAAAGGTATGCAAGCTCCAGGTATCCCTCTATGGACTGGAGCAAGCATCTCGGAGTTGGAACATACGCTTTGATGAGGTGATCAAAGTTTTTGGGTTTATACAAAGTTTGCAAGAAACTTGTATTTACAAGAAAGTGAGTGGGAGCACTACAACATTTCTGATAACTATATGTGGATGACATATTGTTGATCGGAAATGATGTAGAATTTCTGGAAAACAAAAAGGGTTGTTTGAATGGAGTTTTTCAAAGGAAGACCTTGGTAAAACTGCTTACATATTGGGTATCAAGATCTATAGAGATAGATCAAGACGGCTGATAAGACTTTCACAAAACACATACCTTGACATGATCTTGAAGGAGTTCAAGATGGATCAGTCAAAGAAGGAGTTCTTGCCTGAGTTGTAAGGTGTGAAGTTAAGACTTAAAGCTCGACCACGGCAGAAGAAAGAGAAAGGACGAAGGTCGTCCCCTATGCCTTAGCTATAGGCTCTATACGATATGCCATGCTGTGTACCGCGATGTGCCTTGCCACGTGTCTGGCAAGGGGGTATAAGAATGATCCAGGAGTAGATCATTGGACAGCGGTCAAAATTTTCCTTGGGAATAAGGAAATGTTTTCTCGATTGTGGAGGTGATGAAGAATTCGGCGTAAAGGGTTACGTCGATGCAAGCTTTAACACCAAGCCGGATGACTCTGAGTAGCAAACCGGATACGTATAATGGAGCAACCATTTGGAATAGCTCCAAGTGGAGCATAGTAGCAACATCTACAATATGAAATAGAGATTTGCGAAGTACACACGGATCTGAATGTTGCAGACCCATTGACTAAAACCTCTCTCACAAGCAGAACATGATCAAACCCTAGAACTCACTGAGTCTTAATCACATGATGATGTGAACTAGATTATTGACTCTAGTAAACTCTTTGGGTGTAGTCACATGGCGATGTGGACTATGAGTGTTAATCACATGGCGATGTGAACTAGATTATTGACTCTAGTGCAAGTGGGAGACTGTTGGAAATATGCCCTAGAGGCAATAATAAAATAGTTATTATTATATTTCCTTGTTCATGATAATTGTCTATTCTTCATGCTATAATTGTGTTATCCAAAAACCGTAATACATGTGTGAATACATAGACCACAACATGTCCCTAGTGAGCCTCTAGTTGACTAGCTCGTTGTTCAATAGATGGTTACGGTTTCCTGACCATGGACATTGGATGTCGTTGATAACGGGATCACATCATTAGGAGAATGATGTGATGGACAAGACCCAATCCTAAGCATAGCACAAGATCGTGTAGTTTGTCAGCTGGAGCTTTTCCAAATGTCAAGTATCATTTCCTTAGACCATGAGATTGTGCAACTCCCGGATACCATAGGAGTGCTTTGGGTGTGCCAAACGTCACAACGTAACTGGGTGGCTATAAAGGTGCACTATGGGTATCTCCGAAAGTGTCTGTTGGGTTGGCACGAATTGAGACTGGGATTTGTCACTCCGTATGACGGAGAGGTATCTCTGGGCCCACTCGGTAATGCATCATCATAATGAGCTCAATGTGACCAAGTGTTTGGTCACGGGATCATGCATTACAGTACGAGTAAAGTGACTTGCCGGTAACGAGATTGAACAAGGTATTGGGATACCGACGATCGAATCTCGGACAAGTAACGTACCGATTGACAAAGGGAATTGTATACGGGGTTGATTGAATCATCCACATCGTGGTTCATCCGATGAGATCATCGTGGAACATGTGGGAGCCAACATGGGTATCCATATCCCGCTGTTGGTTATTGACCGGAGAGTCGTCTCGGTCATGTCTGCATGTCTCCCGAACCCGTAGGGTCTACACACTTAAGGTTCGGTGACGCTAGAGTTGTAGAGATATTAGTATGCGGTTAACCGAAAGTTGTTCGGAGTCCCGGATGAGAGCCCGGACGTCACGACGAGTTCCGGAATGGTCCGGAGGTAAAGATTTATTTATGGGAAGTCCTATTTTGGCCATCGGAAAATGTTCGGGATTTTTCGGTATTGTACCGGGAAGGTTCTAGAAGGTTCCGAAGTGGGGCCCACCTATATGGGGGACCCACATGAACGTGGGTAGTGGGGGCAAGGCCCCACACCCCTGGTCAAGGCGCACCAAGATCCCACCTTACAAGGAATAAGATCATATCCCGAAGGGATAAGATCAAGATCCCTAAAAAGGGGGGATAACAATCGATGGGGAAGGGAAATGATGGGATTTCTTTCCCCCACCTTTGCCAATGCCCCAATGGACTTGGAGGGCAAGAAATCAGCCCCCTCCACCCCTATATAGTGGGGAGGCACATGGGAGCAGCACCCCAAGCCCTGGCGCCTCCCTCCCTCCCGTGACACCTCTTCCTCCCCGCTTGCGCTTGGCGTAGCCCTGCCGGGATCCCGCTACTTCCACCATCACGCCGTCGTGCTGCTGGATCTCCATCAACTTCTCCTCCCCCCTTGCTGGATCAAGACGGATTAGACGTCCCCGCTCCGTACGTGTGTTGAACGCGAAGGTGCCATCCATTCGGCGCTAGGATCATTGGTGATTTGGATCACGACGAGTACGACTCCATCAACCCCGTTCTCTTGAACGCTTCCGCATGCGATCTACAAGGGTATGTAGATGCACTCCCCTCTCTCTCGTTGCTAGATGACTCCATAGATTGATCTTGGTGATACGTAGAAAATTTTAAATTTCTGCTACGATCCCCTACATAAAATTCCTTAGACATATCATCGAGCTCTTTGTTCATGTACTACATAAATTTTTTGTTCTTTAAACTCGATTCTGATGAAATTATTATGCTCAAATTGCAAAGACATAAAGCTTCTAACGTTATGTTCAATTTCTTCCAACCTTCTAAGGTGAGGATCAACGCTTTTTGGCAGAGCCATCAAAGCAAATAGGCACACTAACACCCAAGAACACAAAAAGCAAGGGAAAAGAAGCGGACGGAAAAAGGCGAAGAAAGCGGCAAAGGTGAAGTGGGGGAGAGGAAAACGAGAGGCAAATGGCAAATAATGTAATGCGAGGGAGAAGAGTTTATAATGTGTACTTGGTATGTCTTGACTTGAGCATAGATCTCCCCGGCAACGGCGCCATAAATCCTTCTTGCTACCTCTTGAGCATGTGTTGGTTTTCCCTTGAAGAGGAAAGGGTGATGCAACAAAGTAGCGTAAGTATTTCCCTCAGTTTTTGAGAACCAAGTTATCAATCCAGTAGGAGACTACACGCAAGTCGCCTAGTACCTGCACAAACAATCAAGAACCTTGCAAGCGACGCGATATAGGGGTTGTCAATCCCTTCACGGCCACTTGCAGAAGTGAGCTCTGATAAAGATAATAAGATAAGTATTTTTGGTATTTTTGTTGTATAGATTGGAAAGTAAAGATTGCAAAATAAATTAAATAGTAAACTAGAATTGTAGATCGGAAACTTATATGTTGGAAAATAGACCCGGGTGCCATAGGTTTCACTAGTGGCTTCTCCCATGATAGCATATATTACGGTGGGTGAGAAAATTACTACCGAGCAATTGATAGAAAAGCACATAGTTATGAGAATATCTAGGCAGGATCATGAACATAGGCATCACGTCCGTGTCAAGTAGACCGAAATGATTCTACATCTACTACTATTACTCCACAAATCGACCGCTATCCAGCATGCATCTAGAGTATTAAGTTCATAAGAACAGAGTAACGCATTAGGCAAGATGACATGATGTAGAGGGATAAACTCAAGCAATATGATATATACCCCATCTTTTTATCCTCGATGGCAACAATACAATACGTGCCTTGCTGCCCCTGCAGTCACTAGGAAAGGACGCCACAAGATTGAACCCAAAGCTAAGCACTTCTCCCATTGCAAGAAAGATCAATCTAGTAGGCCAAACTAAACCGATAATTCAAAGAGACTTGCAAAGATATCAAATCATGCATATAAGAATTCCGAGAAGAATCAAATATTGTTCATAGATAATCTTGATCATAAACCCACAATTCATCCGATCTTGGCAAACACACCACAAAAAGTATTACATCGAATAGATCTCCAAGAACACCGAGGAGAACTTTGTATTGAGAACCAAAGAGAGAGAAGAATCCATCTAGCTAATAACTCTGGACCCGAAGGTCCGTGGTAAACTACTCACACATCATCGGAGAGGCTATGGTGTTGATGTAGAAGCCCTCCGTGACCGATTCACCCTCCGGCGGAGCGCGGGAAAAGGCCCCAAGATGACATCTCACGTGTAAAGAAAGGTTGCGGTAGTGGAAAAGTGGTTTCGTGGCTCCCCTGGATGTTTTCAGGGTATAAGATTATATATAGGCGGAAGAAGTAGGTCGGTGCAGCTACGAGGTGCCCACGAGGGTGGGGGTGCGCCTACCCCCTGGGCGCGCCCTCCTGCCTTGTGGCCGCCTTGTTGTGACTCTGACTTCCACTCCAAGTCTCCTGGATTGCGTTTGTTCAAAGAAAGATCCTCGCGAAGGTTTCGTTCCTTTTGGATTCCGTTTGATATTCCTTTTCTATGAAACACTGGAATAGGAAAAAAATAGCAACTGCACTGGGCCTCCGGTTAATAGGTTAGTCCCAAAAATTAATATAAAAGGGCATATTAAAGCCCATTAAACAACCAAAACAGATAATATAATAGCATGGAACAATAAAAAATTATAGATACCTTGGAGACGTATCACGGGCCACGAGGGCTCGCGAGCTTGTTGAGGAAAGGAGTCGAGGCCTCCTAGGGCGCGTGTTCTCCCGCGTCTTCAGTCATCTGTAGAACCTCGACCCCAATTTCGACTTTGACGCCGCTATCGCCCGAGTGCCTGGGGCTATTCGGGACAACCTGGCCTGCTGGGTGGACGATAACGTGGACGCCCTAGTCAGGGCGTTCGCCTTTGAGGACAACATAGTGGTGGTCGTGGCGGACGAAGACGGCGCGGTTGATGACGGTGAAGGTGACGCTAGCGCAAGCACCAGCAACGCGTACAACAGCGACCAGGACGACGCTGCGAGCGACATGTCCAATTGAGCCCGCGTTCTTTTGCTTGAACCTGCACGCAAAGACTTGGGCACGGCCCCGCAAGGCGTAAGAGCATTTTGGAGGGGGCGCCCCTCGTGTATATGAATTATCATTTTATTTTTTTAGGTCGGACTCGAAACGCACTACCGCGAGCCCCCCAGCAGGCTTGCGGTTGTAACTTACCTCGATCCAAGCGGGCCTTGAGCTAGCTTTGTGGTTTCCGGTGTGCTTTTCTCCTGAGGCGAGCCCTCCAAGGGCTCAGGAGGTTTTTAATTTCCCGAGGAGCCTGGTGGTCTACCCGAGAGGGCCTCGCGAGGAGCGAATGCTACACTATGGCAGGGTGTGCGCGCTGTGGTCCTGGGGGGTTTGCCGCCGCCCAGGCTTGCCCAAGCGCGGTCGACGCGTGCATACCACACCCAGCCCCTAGCTCGCGAGGCGCTCACGAGGGGTGGGGTAGCAAGCGCGAGCCCCGAAATAAGGCACGCCATCAAAACGCAAGAAATGCAAACGAACAAAGAAGACTTCCCCCACGTTTGGCAACTAAAATCAGACTCCAAGTTCAGCTCAAAAAGGAGGCGAATCGGGCTACAGAAAAAGGGTTGAAAGCAAATGGCCGCGTCCGGCACCTAGCTAGTCGTCTGGTCTTCCCACCAGCATTGAGCTAAGTGCTTTGACTAGCTGTGAGCATAGTCATTGGGGGACAGTGTCGACAGCCAGCGCGGAGCATGGTGCTTCCACTAGGACGTGGGCGGGAGCCCCCGAGGCCCGAGGGCGGCACTCCGGAGACTCCGGGGCGTGTACATCCCCACTCATTATTACGTGAGAGTGTCACGAGCGGATACCTTCACAGGCCCCGCCCTGCGCCACCCCCGACCACCATTGGGGCGTGCAAAAACCAGGACGAGACCAAGGAGCAAGGGGGACGCTAGCGGCGCCCTCGGCGACCACGAGCCCTCTGCCTGGGGGAAAGGCTCACCGGCGCTTCCCCCAGCAGAGGATCTACCTCCGTGCAGCGCCTTGCTCCGTGCAGCGCGGGGGAGGGTCTGGCTCCGGGCCTCTCCCGCGCAGCCCCCAGAGCACTACTCCTGCCGGGGGCAGGGCCACCGCCGTGGGGTCTCCAACTGGTACTGTGGCCAGGTTCTCCTGCAGTTCAGGGTTAGCGTAAGCTTGCTCCTGAGATACTGGCTGTACCCCGCCGTTGTCATTGCTAAAGGGGTCGGCGAAGCTCACGGGCGACTCATGGAACGCCCGCGCCTCGGGCGTTCCACCCACCCATCCTGACTCGGGGAACGGGTCGGGGTCTTCCCCCGACAGGTACTCCAGGTTCACCATGCGGGGCACGTCGGCGTTCGCGGTCGCCCTGCCTGAATCGTTGCCCAGGTGCTCCGCACCTTGAGCCGCCAGTCGTGGCATTTGGCCCTTGTGGCCGCTGGGTGGCATCCCAACGCATCCTCGTGCCGGACCGCCAGCACTCGTCCCTCCTGGTGTGGTGCTGTCGAGGCAGGCCGGCCTGTGCCAATGCCTGTGTTGGTGTCGCCGGGTCCCCCTTGACGCCCCAGGGGGCATGTGAGCTCGCCGGGGTCTCGCGTGTGCTTCCGCCACAACCTGAGGCGTGGTCGAGGAGCAGAAAGGCGGCGTACATCTACAGGCAGCATCCAGCAGTTCGGCGACGCGCTCCAGCGGTGCATCGCGGCCGCTCTCCGCCAATCTACATCGCAGCAGCTCCCGCGCCATGATGAGCGCGGCTCGCATGTTTGCCTGCTCCCGTCAGGTGTGCGGTGCGGTTGCTGCAGTGTAGCCTATAGATCATGTGGTGGCGCGCGTGCGCCGCAGCAGGAGGGCGGAGGGCGCCGGCCCGCGTCGGCCGCACCCGGGGGTGTTGGGCGGTGCGCGGGCTGCCTGGAGTGCGGAGTTGAGGTCTTCTTGGGCGGTCGGCGGCGCCTGGGCAGGCCAAGCAGCCCAGTGATCGGCATGGGTCCTCGGATCGTCAGACATCGGAACCACTGGGCGATGGAAGGTCGACCAGTGGAGGAGAAAACTTCGGCGCACCCCTACCTGGCGTGCCAAATGTCGGATTCGGGGTTCCAGCAAACCCTTATGAGGTTCGAACTCTGGGGTGCGCACGAAGAACTCTCTCTCTCTAGTTTGCTCGCTCAATGATCTCACGGCCTAGCTCGACGGACCCAAGGAACACGTGACGCGGAGGTTTATACTAGTTTGGGCGACAATGTGGTGTAATACCCTACTCCAGTGTGGTGGTGGTGGATTGACTCGAGGGCTAAGGATGAATTAGTACAGTGGATGAACAACCTCCTGAGGAGAGGTGTTCTAGAGCTCGATGAGCTGGTGAGATGGCCTTGGTGGAATGGATCCAATCCCATATGAGATGCGTCCTACGGTGGTGGCTAGTCCTATTTATAGACCCTGGTCCTCTTCTCAAATGTTAGGCGGGAAGGGATCCCACAACGGCCAAGTTTGAAGGGGGACAACTAGTACAAGCTATCCTTACAAAAGGTGGTCTTTGCCTGCCAAAGGCTCTGGCGATGACGGTGCTGTGGACTCCATGGTGACCTCCGTCCTGCCATCCTACTGGTCTTGGTCTTGTTGCACTGATATGGAAACCTTTGCATGATGCCTCGGGAATCATCGCCTGCGCCTGCCTCTTTAGCACCAAAGAGGAAACTGGTACACTGGGCCCGCTGGCGCCCGCCTAGCCTTGGACATCATGGCTCATGTCACGTGAACCTCATGAGGTGCCCCTTGCATATATTTCTCCACTCCTCGGGAGCCAGCCAAGCGAGGCCGCCCCAGGGAGGTCTTGGCGTCGTTCGCCTCGCGAGGCTTGGACCCTCGCGAGGGTCTCAAGTTGTTGTTGTCGAAGCAGGGCCATACCGGGCCATTGGTGGAGCCACGCCGTGGGCCGCAGGTAGGCAAGTCTGGGTACTCCTGTTCCCAGGACGCCGACACTCTCCGACCACACGACGAACTCTGGGAGCACATTCACCGAATGGAAGCGCTGTAGAGGAGGCCGGGCAACCATGGCATGCCTCCCCTCATCGTAGTGGGTGCCTCGCCCTTGGCGGCCACCGCCTCGAGAAGAAGCGCCGCCGCAGCCACCCAGACACCGGCCCCCGAAGAAGTGCGCCCGCACCCTTGAGGAGCTACCACTGGGGTCGCAGCATCCTCGCGGGGGCGCCCTTGCCCCCTCTTGGGCGGCGGCGAGTCCGCCGCCTCCTTGGGTGCATTCCCCTTCTCAGCTGCGGAGAACTTCCTCGTCGGCGCCATGAGAACTTCGGCAAGACGGTGAGGCGAATAGGAAGAAGAAGTGGGCGGCGAGAAGATGGAAATGAGCAAGGGGGGCTTTGCTCCAACCGCCGACCTCCACAATCCCACACAATGATGGTTTTTTCTCTGCTGCAGCAGGGACTCGTCAAGTCGAACGGTTGCCAAGGCCGCATGGGGAAGCGGAGACGCCCACGTCTCATCAATCGCCACGCGTCAGCCAAGGCCGCTGGCGGTTAGGGCCCGCGGTGCTCCGCACTTGCCCTTTGGCTTCACCTCGAAGCCAAGTCCGAGCGCTTCTTGGGCCCGGGAGCTACTGTTAGTGTTCTAGGAATGGGGGTACCCAGACTGCCAGCCTGCGGCCCATGGCATGGCTCCACCGACGGCCCGGTATGGCCCAACTTCAGCATCAACAACTCAAAACCCTCGCGAGGGGCCCAGCCTCACGAGGCGGACGACACTAAGATTGCTCCCGAGGAGAGGACATCTCTATGCAAGCCGCGCCTCATGAGGTTTGGATGATGTGAGCCATGACGACCAAGGCCAGGCGGGCGCTGATGTCTACTATGCAACCTTGTTCTTGTAGACTGAAACGCCCACGATGAGGCTATATCTCCCATGTGTCGAGGCACGACTTAGAGGCATAACCGCATTGTGGTTTTGTCGCAAGAAGGGTCATCTTCACACAATCCCATGTAAAGAACAAGAATGGGATAAAGAGTTGGCTTACAATCGCCACTTCACACAATACATAAATATAATTCATACATCATCCAAAATACACACATAGACCGGCTACGGCCAAAATCCAAATGAAAATAAGATAACCCCAAATGCTAGATCCCCGATCGTCCCAACTGGGCTCCACTACTGATCATCAGGAAAAGACACATAGTAACGACCACGTTCCTCATCGAACTCCCACTTGAGGTCGATCCCATCATCTGCACTGGCATCGTCGGCACCTGCAACTGTTTTGGTAGAATCTGTGAGTCACGAGGACTCAGCAATCTCACACCAGCGAGATCAAGACTATTTAAGCTTGTAGGAAAGGATGTGTAATGAGGTGGAGCTGCAGCAGGCACTAAGCATATATGGTGGCTAACGTACGCAAAAGAGAGCGAGAAGAGAAGCAACAGAACGGTCGTCAACTAGTAATGACCAAGAAGTGATCCTGAACTCCTACTTACGTCATTCATAACTCAAACCGTGTTCACTTCCCGGACTCCGCCGAGAAAAGACCATCACGGCTACACACGCAGTTGATGTATTTTAATTGGGTCAAGTGACAGGTTCTCTACAACCGGACATTAACAAATTCCCATCTGCCTCATAACCGCGGGCACGGCTTTCGAAAGATAATACCCTGCAGGGGTGTCCCAACTTAGCCCATCATAAGCTCTCACGGTCAACGAAGGGTAAACCATCTCCCGGAAAGACCCGATCAGTCTCGGAATCCCGGTTTACAAGACATTTTGACAATGGTAAAACAAGACCAGCAAAGCCGCCCGAATGTGCCGACAAATCCCGATAGGAGCTGCACATATCTCGTTCTCAGGGCACACCGGATTGTCCAAGCTTCCGATAGGCGAGCCCAGAGTTGCCCCTGGTGGCCACCGGCGACTGACAGGTTGGACCAATACTCAGAGGAGCACTGGCCCCGGGGTTTAAATAAAGATGACCCTCGGGCTCGCAAAAAACCCGGGGGAAAAGGCTTAGGTGGCAAATGGTAAAACCAAAGTTGGGCCTTGCTGGAGGAGTTTTATTCAAGGCGAACTGTCAAGGGGGTCCCATAAATCACCCAACCGCGTAAGGAACGCAAACTCAAGGAACATAATACCGATATGACAGAAACTAGGGCGGCAAGAGTGGAACAAAACACCAGGCATAAGGCCGAGCCTTCCACCCTTTACCAAATATATAGATGCCTTAATTAAATAAGAGATATTGTGATATCCCAAAATATCCATGTTCCAACATGGAACCAACTTCAACTTCACCTGCAACTAGCAACGCTATAAGAAGGGCTGAGCAAAAGCGGTAACTTAGCCAAACAACAGTTTGCTAGGAAAGGATGGTTAGAGGCTTGACATGGCAATATGGGAGGCATGATATAGCAAGTGGTAGGTAGCGCAGCATGGCAATAGCACGAACAACTAGCAAAGCAAAGATAGAAGTGATTTCGAGGGGTGGTCATCTTGCCTGCAAGGTTCTCAGAGTTGTCGAAAGCTTGATCCTCGTAAGCATACTCAACAGGTTTCTCGTTCACGAACTCGTCTCCCGGATCTACCCAAGACAAGAACACAAGCAATCGAACCACAATCAATCACCGGAAATGCACAAGCAACATGATGCAAAACATGTATGATATGCGAGATATGATATGCGACGCATATGCGTGCTCCGGAAGGAAAATGATGAACAAGGAAGTAACTTTGCAAACCAAGCATGCCACTGGATATATGAGAAGATTTTGGTTGAAATCGATATAAAGATCACCGGAAACGGATGCACGGTTTGCAAATGGCAAGCAAAACAAAAAAATGACACGAACCTCCGATTAACAGCATGATAGCACATAAAATGCAACAAGTAACCATGCTACAGCACTCCAACATAGCAACAAAGCATATGGCAGCAATCTACAGGAGATGGTTGACAAAAGATGAACACTGAGCTATGGCTAGATCACAATATAACAAGCTCAAACAAGCATGGCAAAAGTGCAAAAGATAACAGGTTCACCGACTTGGTGAAATTACTGGACATGGCAGAAAACAGCATCAGGTAGCAATGTTCAGAGCACGAAATCAACATGCTACGGGAGCTTAACATGGCAAAACAAGGCATTAAAGTATTCTACTAAATGCATATGACAAAAGTCCCTTACTGACCTTAAGCCAAAAAGGACCAGAAGATATGATGGTAACCATGTAAACATAGCAAGTTTCGTTAACAGGTTTCAGACTTGGCAGAAAACAGAGCATGGCAGAAACAATAATGTGAAGGCATCTTGGTGAGCTTGATGCACTCACCACAAAGAAATGCATGACAAAATAAGCATACCTACAGCAATATGGCATGTTTATGAAGCTATCCATGGCAAGAGCCAGTACATAGCATATATGGATCAACTACAACAAGCTTGGCAAAATTGAATAACACGTAAACAATCTGCCAGAAATATTTTATAGCAACAGTAGAGCACGATTGAGTCCTACTATGGCACTCCATAATTGCAAACAAGGGCAGGAATAGATCTATTATAACAATTCTACAAAACATCCTTACTGAACATATCCAAAATATGCATGGATCTCTCTGTAGCATCAAGTTTACATGGCAACGAAATAACAGCAGACAAAGACTTAGAGAAAATACAGTCCCTGAAATCAGAAACATTACGGAGCCTAGTTTGCATGCTTGTGCTAGTCACCACAGAGATCACAAAAATACATGTAATACACCCCTGGAAATATGGCATGCCATAAAACAAAACACATGTAGAGCTCATGCCCATAAGATGCACAGATTAAATGATACAAAAATAAGAAAACTCCAAGTTCTGCTAAGTAACAGCAGACAACAGCAACTAGCACTCTTGCACCAGAGATTTGGGTATCAATATGGACCCAAATTAATATGGTGCAATGGAACAAAATGAATAGCATCACGAGACGAACATTTTGATATATTACACGCGCGAAACGGAGCTATATGCAGAGAGTTATGATGCAATGAACAGGGGCATACATCGTAAAATGCAAAGGACTTGGGATTTTCGGGGGTGAAGACAAAGTCAACCTAGGGCGATCTTCTGGATCCAGATCGGATCGACCGGCGCGGGCTCGCCGGAGCTGCGGACGGAGAGGGAGGAAGAGGAGGCGCCGGGGGAGACGCGGGATGGCGGCGGCGGCGGAGGGCGGCGACGTTGCTGCGGCGGCGGGAGGCGCCGGCGACGGCATGGCGGCGCGGCGAAGAACGGCAA